>NW_010115412.1:293208-300648 GCF_000699245.1 Pterocles gutturalis
CCCGCCGCCGTTTTCCCTTTCTCCAAGCTCCTTCCTGTCTCCCAGCAGCTTCTCCTATCACGTTTGCAATCAGAGAAGGCCGGACATCGCATTTCTGAATGGGAGGAAGGCTCTGTAATTAACGGGATCCTTTGCTGTTTACATAAACACTTAAAATATACAGACGGCTGAAAGGTCGTCTCCAGCTACGAAGGGCCAATTAAACCGAAGGCGAGGTGATTATTACAGAAAGCCATTTAACTAATGAGGTGCTGCTCCTTTTCAAAAGTATTTTTTTTCTTCAGGTCAGAGTATTACTTGAACATTTTGAGAGACCTTCCATCAGCTAAGAATTGTCTTGCTGTTATCTATAAAGACTTAAATAATTGATTATATTAACAGGATTATTTCTGAAACAAGTTACGCTTAGGGATATTGTGAAAATAAACTTATAGTCTTTATTTATAGGTAGGTGAACTAAAAAATGGTTGGAAAATGACACACAGACACCAGAGAATCAGGAAAAGGGCACTTGGTATACTTTGTTGTCAAATTACCACAAGGCTCATTTCAAAATAGCCCAAATATTCATGACAGTGTCTCAAAAAGCATTGTTTCAGGATATTTACAAAACCAGAAATTTAATGGTGATTTATTCTGAATAAAATAATAAATTAGAGTTTAATTACTGTTAACTGGAATCTGGAAAAACCATCTGTTCTTAGTTATACATCAACCACAGTACGCCACACGCATGTCATCCATCTTCAGAACAACACTGGAGCATATACTTAGCTTTAAGGATTTATTTAAGCACCACTCAAGACTATGGGGTATAAGCACATACAAAAACTTTCTTCAAGTCAGGTCCTCATCAACCGATTGCTGACATTTCTGATCCAAAGAGCTACACAACAATAACAGCACACAGCCTGGACTTGTGTCCGCAACAGAATTCAGACTTGACCAACCTTAACCTAAAAGAGTTGGTTGCTCAAAGTTGCTGAGTCAGAGCCCTAACAGAAAAGGGGGAATAAAAACACAAATAAGAAACAATAACAAAAAAAAAAAAAAAAAAAAAAAAAAAAAAACCACCCTTGGAAATTAATTAAAAAAAAAAAAAAAAAAGCATCCCTTGGAGATTAATTCAAGAATAATAAAGGAAACCATTTTAACACCTTGAGTCCCTCTTGTGCTGTGCTTTAAGTTAAGCGGTCAAACTTACCAACGGTGTGCCTCATGGAAAAGAAATCTTTACAGTTATTCATCTGAATTTTATGTAATATTTTAAAAGTTGTTTTGAAACACTTTTTCAAAGAAAGGCATCAGAAAACCTACATTTCACTGTGATAGACACAATGTAGCAGAACAGAATCTTGCCTACCTACCCACTTCATACGTTATAATTAGAGATGAGGAGGCAGTGTGAACAGCCAAGCTAGGTTTGATGGAGGATATTAATTTGAGCTCAAGATAAAGCTCTAGGTACAGAGAGAACTGGGATTTAGATGTTTGAAACTGCCAAATGAAAATCCTTTATTTTCAGATTTCCCTCAAATCAGGTGTTCCAATGTCCTCTTTCAAACGGCATTTTAAAGAAAATACTGCTTTGCAAAGTCAGGCTGTACTCAAAGTGGTACAAACCTTTATAGCTTTTGTGTCTGCGATGGACTGTTCTGCAGCTATAAGGACTGCAGGGTGTCATGCCACCCCCTCATTTTCTTAGAATGTGAAACAGAAAAGAACCTTTCTACCAGAGAGTCCTCCGTGCTGCTTTGTCTGACCCAGGTGGGAAATGTAAAAGGAAGATGCCTGCCTCTGACAGATGCTCATGGGTTTTGCATCTCTGCCACTGTGCTGTGACTGATTTTAAATTTTGATAATCCCTTTTTAGCCCTTTCAGACTAAGGCCATAACATGCCACAGCTCAAACAAAACTGGGTCCTGTCGGCCCATGTTCGTACAAATAGCCCAAACCAAGATGATTTATTTACAACAGTTAATACAATTGGTAGTAACGACTTTATAGGCAACCTCTAAGTGCAGGCGAGATGAAAAATTTACTAAATTGGAGTATAAAAATTCATAAGAAAATGTACAGAATCAATATTTTATGGGACTTGCTTTACCTTGCCTTACACAAATCTACTCCAGAGCTCACATTAAAATTTAAACCAGCTTCGTGCGACAAGTTCAAATACTGGGGCTGCTTCATATTAGTTTAACTTCGGAGGGTATTTTTTTTTGTTTTGTTTGTTTCATAAATTGGAAAAAAGCACTTGGGGAGGTGCACAGTTTGAGTGCTTTTATGCTGCTTTTTCTATTTTCCTCCTTTCTTTTAAGAATAAACTAATTGCTGACATAAATAGGGAAGATATTGCTAAAAAAAAAAAAAAAAGAGAGAAAATCCTAAATACCTTTGCATTCTCTTCAATGCAGTGTAGGAGACACTGCTTAGAAATAATACCTGAAGAATACTCTTAAGAGCCATAGTCTGGGAACAGAGCATGAAAAAACCCCACAAGCCAGTTTTTATAACAGCATTCATATAGGAACATAAATCTGCAGGCATGCCTGTAAGAAGCTGAGTGCCTGGCACAGCTCCCATCACCCCCGACAGCACAGAGAACGTGGGGAAACTCACCCACTGAGTTCAGGTGCTGGAACATTCTTCAAAAACCTAGTGCCAACCACGACACCTCATCCTGCTGGAAAACTGGGACTGCTCTTGCATGGTAGCAGTGGGGTGTCAAATAATCACAGGAGGGGAGGCTTTAGGGAGCACGTTGTCAAGAATTAATTTATTTACGTTCACTCCGTCAGAGGGACCAGGTCCTGTGTTGGCCTTGGATGAATGAAACCTCTTTCATTGCAAAGATGCTCATTCACAATAGGTGTGAAACACAACAGTGGCATGTTATTGTGGAAACTGCACAGCTGATGTTTTATTCCATGGGCACATCAAAGTCCTGTCCTTTACATCAGCCCACCTGACCCTGCTTGCACGATTTTGCAGTTTTATGCACCTCTCTATCTTGACATAAACCAGTTTGTCCAGAACAACAAGTAAGATTTCTTTCTCTTTGAAGACAGAAGAAAGGAATGATTAAAAATCACCTCCTTGATGTTTGCATATGGTTCACAAATAATAGAAGGAAAGGATGGAGCCCAAATATAAAGGGTGAGGCGATGGGGGAGTCACCTGCAAGTATTTTATTTGTGCCTGTGTGCTCATATATATTCTGTTGTGGTTCACTACAAACAAAGAAAAAAAAAAAGTAAAAAAACTACAGATGCTCTTGGAGGACACCGAGTACACCTGGAAAAGGATATCTGTGCTGCGGCACTCTCAATTTCCACAAGGTTATTTTCAGCAATTTGAACAAATGTGGAACCAGATTTTCAGTTTAGCTGTGCAACTGCATGTGAAAATGGGGTTAATTATATCAGCAACTAATCTGAAGAAACACAAGTACTTGCACAGTTTGGGAGAAAACATGAGTTTAAAAACTTATTCAAATGAATATGTGACCTTTATTATAAATGACCCTTGAGGGTAATCTTGACTTTTCCTTGTTCACATTATCCTACTGGACAAAAAAAAGTCTGTATTCTGTTGGTTATTATGTTACTTAAACATTATGCAGAGTTCTTAAAAGTAATTCTTTTGGTGGCACAAACAAGTGTGCTACAAAAATTTAATGTTCACCTTCTGAAGTTAACAGCAGACTTCAGCATGTTAGCAAAACTAGTGACCATTTATTACTTATTACACTGTAATTCGTTAAGGTTGTAAGAAATATTTAGATACTTAATTGGCATTTAACAAGATAGCTATAGAGAGTAAATGAGACATTAAATTCTCTTCTAAAATGCTCATTAGGTTTGCTTTGGAAATTAATTGATCTAATTCACTTGCTGTAAACCACTGTGGTCTGTGCCAGTTTAGAACTTTGAGATATTAATGACGGACAAACCCAAAGATGGTGGATGTCCTCGCACAGAGTTAGATCAAAGGCTAATATGCTGGTCACCGATATTTATGATCCTAGCGAACAGGTTGATAGGAAGCATTTATCTTAAATGGCTGCTATTCATCCCCCGGATCTCAATCACAGCCGCGATTCTCCTGGGCACCATCCACACTGCAGGAAGGGCTCTCTAAAGGCTGCAGAGAGCCGCTCGTGGCTCTACAGCTGCATTTACCATCCCAGCTTACAGGCTTAAGTTCTGTTAAAGCCTTATCTCAGCCTGCAACCCCAAATGAAACTTGTAAACTTAGTGGATTTCTACTTTTAGACACTCCCACAAGGCCTTCAGCTGTCCTCCAATTTTTCTAAATGCATTTTTTCATAAAAGCTTATATTTTTGGAGTCCATTTCCTCTTCATTGTCTTCAATAAAACTCTTGTCCCTTAAATGAGAATATATAGCAGGCGAGAAAATGCAACAGCCTTTGCAACTTGCTGCTAACTCCTGTTTCTCACCAGTCTAAAGCAATGCGATAAATCCCCAGGAGAGTCCTAACTCTTCTGCTGAAGCCTCCATTAGTATTTCACATCTGTACGTGGAGACACTCATATCAATCACAGCAGGATGTGGGAGCCATAGTCCCTGGCTGTTAATAAAGTGTCTTGAGGTCCATCAGCTTCTGCCTAATAGATATTAAATACTTTCTACATTTTCGCTGACTATTTCTAGGCAATTTATTGCTCATTTTTAGGAATAAAACACCCTCAGTGTTTAGCCACTATTAAGTATCTATTTTGATCCCTTATAAAGTTTTGAGCACACATTGATTAATTCCCAAGAAATAGGGGAAAGCACAGGGGCTCTAATGCTCTCATGACACCACCAGCAATACAAGACTTGCACACCATTTACATTTGGGTTCAAAAGGTTATTTTCAAACCGAGACCTACAAACACCAGGAGAGAAAACTCAAAATCCTTGCCTCAGTCTACATCTTCATCAGATCTAGAGAATATGCTTAAAAAAGAGAGAGATTAGCTATTCACAGGCAGAATATAAGTTTTTTTCACATGGATCTAGAAACATTTGCATGCCTTGGAAATAAAGCTAAATTCACTGAGACAATTACCTCGTTATGACACACATCAAGTCATACCTACAACTCACAACTGCGCTACGAATACAGCCACCCAGAGTCAGTGACACACAATTTCTAACCAACTATGACTGTGTCCATGGTATAACAGCAAAATCCACTTTTGGTCGGACGGCTCTTTAAGTTTCTGACTGCAATAGGAGATGCTGGAAGACAAGGCCAAGAAGGACAGAATTTTGCTGGCTTTGCTAGAGGAAGTTTGCCAATACATTTACCAGTAGACCAACACTAACAAAACCTTTGAGAGCTGACAAGGCCACAGGTACATATTTCTCTCAAGGACTGTTTACAATTTATGAAGGTCAGCTCTTCCTCTGGTGTAAATAAATCTTCCTCCACCTACTGCAGCAGAGACCCACCAGTAACACACCAGTGAAGGAACTGGCTGTTTCCATTCCAGGAGTCACGTTGCTGGCACTACGGTAGCAGCAATTAGCACACGGATTCAAATACAGCCAACTGCTCTCCCTTTGCTATCAGGGCAATTGTCTTTCATGTTTATTTTTTTTCTCCAGGGAAACATCAAGGACCTACTGTTGTATTTTTAAGGTCACTCATTAGCATCCACGAGCACCACGGTAGCACCAAGTGCCTGCTGTGAAGGATTTCTCCAGTTAGGGAGAAAAACACCATGGCCCTAAGCAAGAAGATACTCAGGTTCTCCCAACATATTGCCTGAAAAATGTTACACAGCCTATAACTTCCACAAAGCACTCCACAGCGGTTATTTTCATATTCATTCCAAAAAACCATACCCGCCCAAGAAAAAATATTGGGAGCCAACAGCCTCCCCCAGTTTTGCAGTTCCCACTGGTGATGGAAGAGTTGCGTTCAGCTGAGCCTGGCAGCTTCTTCATTCCTCCAAGTCCTGTGCGTGCCCCTCTTTTCAAACGGCATGCCCTTTGCCTCCCAGGGTTAATCCTGTCATCTCAAGATCTTTCTAAGATGCCAGCCAAGCTCATCATCAATTTGACATAGATGTCTTTTGGGGAATCTAGGCTGCTCTTTCTGGGAGCGCTGTCCATTTGACAGACAGGAGCCTGTGCGGCAGCAGCCCCATCAGATTCCTCTGCTACGTCTGCTGTTGAAATCTCCAAATTAAACATTTAGAGCTGCAATTAAATCTTAAAAAAAAAAAAAGCAGCAAACACGTTTACAGAACTTCATAGCTAATTTATAAACTTTTTTATTCAAGCTCCCATTTTGTTTAACTACTTGAATTTGTAGAAGGAATGCATCTGTGCAGGGCGATGGATCAGAATTTGCCCAGGGACAGGAGGTAGTGAAACATGCAAAAGGCTGAGCTGACATCACTGGGGTAATTTTTGACAAGTGTCTCGTTTTAAACAGCTGCTCAGAAAATTAGGGACATGTATTTTTTAAAAGTTTGTCACTGCGTGTGTCTGTCACAAGTCTGCTCTTCCACAAGTGCTTATCCTTTCTTGCAAGAAGAAATTCAGATGGAAAATAAATGTTCACTGAGAACAGACAGCTATGCAGAGATATTTCCTACTTCATGCAGATAAAATGGTACAAACACACCCCTCTCTGCACTCAGGTTTTGACTTTTTTTTCATGTTGGATTTATAGGAAATACTCTTCAGTTCAGGTAGCATGTAAATCCTCAGCAGACACCCATGCACACGGCTGGATTTTCAGAGATGCTAAAAATAAACATCCCCAACAGTTCTGCATAGACACCCATGCACATGGCTGGATTTTCAGAGATACTAAAAATAAACATCCCCAACAGTTCTGCAGCAAACGTTCTACCTCTGCTGGAGTCAGTGAGGTTCAGGGCTGAACACAACCCAGCACGAGTTTTGCTGAAAATAAGTGGCTTTGGTTCACTGTGGTTCACAGAAGTCTGTTTTATTTTATCCGAGCTTGCAACCCTTGAATTTCAGAGTCTGAAAGAACTTTAGGCAAAAACTAGCAATCAAGTCATGCTGAGCCCATGCACGGTCTGTGGTTTGTGACATAGGTTAACATAAAAGTTTTCCACCAAAAACTAGACTGAGGTTTGACTTCATGCACACAAAAAGAGATCAAGAATTATCCAGGCTTTGGGGTTTCAGAACAGAAGCTCCCATGTTTGCAGGCACACACACACACAATGTTATTTGCAATACAGACTATGACTCCAAGCAGCATCAGTGGGATTATCAGAGAATCCCAGATGCATGGGAACACCAAGTGCAGCTGCAACATAAGAAACAACTTTGCAGCAGGACTAAGCTAATACAAACCCCTTCAGAGAAAAAAAAGAAAAAAAAAAAAAAGAAAAAAAAAAAAAAAAAAAACCCCCTGATTTTTTTTTTCCGCTTTTTTTTT
>NW_010115412.1:300679-356978 GCF_000699245.1 Pterocles gutturalis
AAAAAAAAAAAAGATCCCTGTAGTGTTTTTGCATCCTTTTTTCTTTTTGGTCTTCAACTAGACAGCACCATTTGAGTCACCCTGACTCTCCAGAGTTTCCCCATGTGAACAAGTCCCATGTATGCAGTTTTTGGCTACTGCACGTCAGGCAGCACCAGCCAGCTCAGCCCACCTGCGCCCCGCAGCCCGGGCAGAGACACAGCTGAGGGCAACCAGGAACAGGCACAGACCAGGAATCACAGAGAAAATGAAACACTTTGCTTTTCTTTGTCAGGCAGAGCCAAAGACACATTTCCATACATGTTTTACGTTTGCCAGTATTTCAGAAAGCTGCCCCTGGTGTCCAGCCATTTCGCAGCTCACTGTTCGCTCCCTCCGCAGCCTGGCTGTTTAAATTTCTTTTTCAGAACCTTGTGGATTCAGAGTCTCTCCTGGCAACTCAACAAGCTCAGTCTGACAACGAAACTAAAGTATTTTCCCAGCAGCTCTTATCAGGAAACAATGTGTCAAACAAGATGAAACTAGCTCTCCATTCTTGGAAGATTTACTGCAATTCCCCCTCTGCTCGCAGAAGCAATGTTAACACTAACCAGCTACACAGCCAGCAGTGTAAATACGGGCTCCGCTCCCGAGGAACAAGTCCTATAAACGCTGTCTGCGGTGAGCTTGTGCGGGTTCCTCCGCTCTACCATTTGCACTCTGATAAACATCTCCACAGGGGTCTCTACGCTGTGTTCTTTCAGATGGAGATGTGCCTGGGGAAAAGGCACACAACCAGTGTCCCCGAGGAGCATCCCTGGCTCACACCCCTCCCAGCCCTGCTCCAAACCCGCACGGCTTGTGCTCTCCTACACCAGAGGTCAGGATATTCGGGTAGGGAACAGTCAAGGTGGGTGGGACAAAGGGGTGGCAGCTCCATCAGTGACTGCAGAAGCAGGGCGGAGGATGGGAAGACAGTTTTCTGGGACCCTGGGAAATCACCAGCTCCATGGGAGGTAAATGGAAAAAATATGTAGATGCTTACCTGGCACCAAATCTATTACAGTATTTATGATCGGTGTTCCTCCTGCTTGGAAACAGGGATGTGAGTGATTACTGACTCCTTTAAAAATAGATGTCTGTTGCTAAATAAATAAAATAAATGCAAGTGTTTTATGTTCTATGAGATGTCTCCAGCTTAGCACTTGTTTTTTTAAATCCCATTCTTAACAGTACAGCACAGGGGAAAATGAAGACTAGGGGTTAAATGAAGGCTGATAAACAAAAGCAGAAACACCTAATCTTGTATGCATCTTGGTTCTGAATCCTTCTGAGATTTGTGGGGTTTTTTTCTGTTTGAACACTGGGGTCTTTCTGAATCCAAGATCCCTCATTTACGCGAGCCAGAATGCTAAATTGTGATCACCCTCGTTACGCCATTTGATAGGGCCTAAAATACAGAATTAGGACAGTTTAGGAACCCGAGTCTCCAGAGCAAATTAACTAACGCTATAAATTAAGAACTCCACTCATGCCAGCAACTACATCTTCCAAAGCAAGCAGCAAAACACAGCCCCTAAATATTTAGTTAAGTGCTTGTCTGTGCTAGACTGCGGGGTTGAAGGGATTAATGCGTTGATAACACTGGAATTTATTAGGGACTGGATGGTTTCTGGATTTGGGAGGAAGCCAGGAAACATGGAGCAGAACATGTATCTGGCTGGGGGTGTTGGCCACAGCACGAGAGGCAGCAACGTGCAACCCACCAAGCAAATACTTGCATGCAACTCCCAAGGTAAAACCGATCTGTTTTACCACATTTATGTGCGCTGTCAGGGTTCTTGTGGCACATAGGCAGCATAAGAGGACATCAGCGTCTTTGAGAATATGGCCCAGATTTTTTTAACCTAAGTGAGAGGCCAACCTAAGAAAGAACTGTACCCAAGGTGTTACTTGCAGACCTCTTGTTCTCTTCCCACTGAAACCAGCACCTTTCCAACAGTGTCAGCCTGCTTCCAACCACATGTGACAGCTCCTTCCACAGTTGGTAAATGACATCCTCTGAAACTCAAGCTATTAGTGAAGATAATAGAGACAGCAGCACATGGAGAGCATTCGTGTTCACCGCACTGTCAGAGTAATTTGTTTTGCTGTTTGGGATTTCTACCAAGCTTAAATATTTATGTCTGTGTGGATGTCAAATCCTTTAATTAGGAAGTACACCTAGAACTGGGCTGGGTTTAATTGAATCGTTGCGCTAGCTAGACATTTCCTAAGACTCCAATTGTTTGTCATAGACATATATTGCGTTGGACCTCTATTGTGATAAGATTTCCTCTGGAAAAATCTCTTGCTTTCATTATTTGAGGTATTCTACTGAATGCAATAGCTGCTAACACTGCAGGACCAGCTACCTGCAGCTAGAAGAACCCATAAAGTAGCCGGAGAAGTAGCAAACCGAAAGATGGATAGTGAGATTCCCTCCTTACAAGCCTCACTCCGAGTCAAGCTGTACTGCCCAAAGCGCAATGCAGCACAGCATGGCCCAGCCAGGTCAACGAGCCAGTTCAGTTACTGGAAATGTCACAGCACTCCATAAGAGCTAATTTTATTGACAAAGAGCTAAATTAGTGCAGGTGTACTGCACTGCAGAGGCTTCCAGTAGTATATTAAAGCTAGTCTGGATATTACTGCCAATGGCTCCCAATTATTTCGCTTGGGTACTGCTGGAAGCAATAGTGAATGTCAAGAGCAAAATAAATACCAGCAGCACCCAGCTGCTGGGGTCCCATGCTTTTTCCTGGATCTCCAGTAAGGAACTTCATGCTCTTCACATCACTGCCTCTCTTCTGCCATTTTGCCCACCTCCCAAAAGCAGCTTTTCATCCCACGTCCTTCCCCATGACCCTTCAAAACTGGAGCCATCCAGTCCATCGCCTGTGTACAGCACAGCCCATTGCACATCCTGCCCCACAAGAACCCTGGCAAGCTGCAGTCACTTTAGGCACCACTACACATCGTCCAAAAAGAAAGACCAGAGGTAGGAAATGCTACTTCACACAGCAACAAACGGCAAGCCCCATGACTGCCTGCAGAGGAGTTCTTACCTTGGAGCAGTTACGAAAAGCAGAGTCTCTAATTTCCAAGAGCTGCTGCTGTATCACAGCCAGATGCTTCCCAGAGCACTGGAGGCACAGGTACCCAAGCCTCACAACTTCCTGAAAACATTTTTAAACACAAAAAACACCTAAGAGCAAACGGGCAAAGAGCTGGTATCCTCAGACCTGGAGGAGACAGCAACAAGCTCCTGCTCTAAACCAGGGAGGGGATTTAAACCCAGCCCTGTGCCCCAGGTGAGGGCACTAATCACTTCATTACCAGCTCAGCCTTCACCTGGCCCTACTCTATTTTACACACAGGTGTAGATCTCACAGACCGGGACCGACAAACAGTGCTTTTCACAGAAGTAGGCTGTTGTATCATTCCTTGATGGCAGCGGCTTTTTGACTTGCACAGATCTTTAAGATAATAAAAAATAATTATGACCCTCTAGTCCGGTTCCCTGCTGGGAGCACTGTGTGCTGCTCGGCTGGGGTGTCAAAACACAACACACTGTCACAGGAGGAGCCTCACAGGAGCTCAACTCAATTTCCAGGTTAGCCACAGACTTTTTACATGTTTGTGGGCAAATCTTATCCCACCTCTTTGCCTCAGTTTCTCATTTTTTCCCATAGGAGATACTGTAAGATTAAAATCACCAGCAAAACATGGATGGGATGTTATTCAGGTGCTTGAAGACCACCACTCAAATCATGATCCTACTCCGCTTTAAAAAACAAGGGATAAGACATAAGTCTCTACTAAGCAGCACAGTGTGAGCACTGTGTATAATAAAACAAGAGTAACTCTCAAAATGGCTACCCGTCTCTGCAGATGACAGATTTTAGGATTTAAAAGTGTCATATGTCAAAATAAGATCCCTCCTCTAAAGCCCAGCCCTGCAAGGCTGAGAGCATATAGCTCAGCTGGGGATTTTGCAAGGGCCAAGAATTTAGCAAATGACTTCATTTTGTGATGGCTTTGTGTTTGGGACACCTAATCTCTGAAAATTACATAAAACTGTATTAAACACACTTCACACACTGTACTGAATATCCATCAAATGATAACAGCTGTCATCAGACTGCCCTGGTCTGAGTTTGAACCTCAAAGCTCTCAGTGTAATAGTGTTTATCAAAGATATATCTACAGAATACTCCAGACAGAGAAAGCTATCACTGTGTAATCATGGTCTGTAAAACAGCTGATGACTTCAGTATGCTTTTGCTACTCTTTAAATAATCCCCAATTCCTCTCAGGAGCATTAAAATCTGTCCTTTGGAAAATAAAGATACAGTATTAATAAAAAGTTTGAGCACTGTGCTCAGTTCACTTGAGCTTCTATTGACCGTCACACATTCAAAAAACATTAGAGAAGGTTGGTCCTCCAGAGACCCCACCACGGCTGCAAGAGAAAGCCTTGGCAATTATGTAAAGGCACCACGCTTCTGTTTTATTTAGCAGAGAGAGCAGGTTTTTTTTCTTCTTACGGCCCTTTTGTGCTCCCAGATGTTTTAATTACAGAGGAAAGGGAGCGGATGATTCTGGCCATATGTCTCCATTCCACATAAATAAATATTGTCGCCAGCCCAGCTCGGTTTTGCAGAGCTGTCGACGATCCCGCTGACACTAAAGCTGTCGGGCCCGATAAGCATCTTCAATCCTTCAGTGAGCATGCTAATTCCAGGAACACCGAGACTGATATCCCATGAAAATATTCAATCTAGAAACAATTAGGCTCATATTGCTGCAAAATGGTACCTCTAGGAATTTGGGTGCTCGCTTGATTGGAGCCTTGAGTACCAGCTTTAAGTGGAGACGCTGACGGGAACGAGGAAGGAGGAGAGAGCAGGTGAAACGGGCTCTTCAGAGCTGCAATTACTGCACCATGGGTTGAAGTTGCTGTGGGGCACGTTTGCCTTTCTCTGGCCCATTCACAGAGTCTTGGGGCACGGCAACTTAATAAATAAAGGGATTTAGTTACAAGCGGGTTATAACTTTTTTGATTAATGTATGCAACATCAGTTGTTTTTGTTGCAGTGCATTTTGAAATAAACAATGGTCAGGCTCTGTTTGTGCTAGACAGCATGAAAACACAGTTGCAAACCTTCCCTTAGCAGCTTTCAGCCTAAATAAACAGTCTCATATATTCCCCAGAAAAGAATACACAACCCCAGGGACTGCGGGTGGTTGCAAACAAGTTGTGAAAGCTGTTGAGCAGAAGGGAGTAATTTAAGAGGGAAGGAATTAGCTAAATGGACTGACAAGGAAGAGGGAGGCAGGCCAGGGCAGCCAGTGACAATGCGAGACTGTGAACGTCCCCCCTTTTTTTCTTCAAGAACACAGCATCAACACCCCCCAACAGAACCAAAGCCTCCCACTGCGGCCAGGAGTGGACGGGCCTCGTGGCAGGCACTGGAGGATAACAGATGAGGATGCTTTTCGGTCACACGAGAAGTTATTTCAAAAGCTGAAGTTCCAGGACAACAAATTGAGGTATTGGCAACACGAGTACAACCCTAATTTCCACAATCAAGCAAGTAGGTTAGAATCTCAACCTTCTTTTAAAACAAAAATACATTTTTTTTTAAATTCTTGTTTTGAAAAAGCCTCAATCCCTACCCTGCAAGGCTGTGAGCTATAGCAATCGTCAAGTATGAGCGGCCAGAGTCACTGCTTGATGAGTTCTGCTGCCACCAATATTAACAGGAAACCTGCAGAGCCAAAGCATGGGGCAGCAGGACAAGTCAACCCACTGAAACACATGATCCAGGTTCTGAGGACTCCTCTGGTTCTTCTGGCAATCCCTCAGGGACGGCAGAACCAGAGCCCATCTGCTGGCACACCTGCCCCCCTGGCAGAAGAGGAGGACAGAAGAGCCTCTCCGCCCGAGGTCGGGGACACCCCGATGAAAGGGTCCCAGTAGGCCTCTGGCTCCTCTCACAGCTGCATATTTCATAAACTGCTCCACTGTAGGCCGTGGGTCTTGTTTGTTATTGCCTCCCGATTTAACTCTGGGTTGACTGGTTCACAAGTGAATTCGGATTTTCACTGCCAGTACAGAATCCAAAGCTCTGTTTGATATCATATGCAAATAAAAACACAGAACAGAACATGAATGTAGAAATTAAGAAACACTGAACAAAGAAAAGGGAAAAAACCTGCAGCTCACCCACTCAGCAACACACTATTTGTTCTCTAGACCGTGACATTAGAGAATAACCATCTTTAAAGAATGCTTACATATGGTACACACCTCGGGGGATGCACTGGCCAAAACTAGTCTGTATGGACAGAAGATAAGAAACACTCATTTGTTCTCTTCAGTGAAACTTTTTCCACCAACTTTTGATTTCAGAGCCAACTCCCTCCAAGATGACACACAAAGTAAAACAAGCTGAGAGAGGAGCACAAACCAGCGCTGTCTCCCATTAGCAGAACGCACGCCGTTGTTCCCATGGCCAGCTATGTGTTATAAATACCTGAGGATAAACCGAGACTCAGGAGGTCCTTGTAGAAGATGTAAAGGCTTGCTGCTGAAAGAGCCTAAAATATTACCTTCACTTAAATCATCGGTGGAGTTTGCTTGCAAAAGTAGCACGTTCTCTGAGCTTCCTTGTACTGAACCACAGCTATGAGGCACAGAAAAAAAAAAAAAATCTGAGTGCTTCTCTTGCATAGGAAAGAGGAGTCTCAATAGATTAAAGCACCTTTCAAATAATGATTAAGACCATAACAATAACTGAGAAACTCATGGCTAGGAAAGCAGTAGGTCAAATTTCTTAGAAAAGGGATAGTTGTATGAACAAGCCGGTAAAATCTGAAAAGTGCACGCAACTGAACTGCACCTCCTTGAATCGTCACTACCAGTGTATGCACATTGAAATAAAGATAGAATAAGAAAGATGAAACAGTTTTATGCATAATGCCCTGTGCTGACTGCCAAATGACTGAGTGCGAAGTTGTGACCTGTACCAGATACTACTGAATAAAACTCCACCTTTGGTATTGTGTGATACACATACAGAAAACACAAAAATCATTTGTGATCTCACCTCCAGCTACGCCACACTATTTAAAAAATATGAATGTTTCCAGCCACTGCTAAACCAATCAAGTAGAATATTTTTCTTAAGTCTAAAACACCAGAATGTAAATTTTGTTTTGTACTTCCCGATATTGAGATTGGGAGCAGAAAGAGCATCACTGAAACACTGCAAAGAAAGCTACTCCTAAGACAATTCTGACATAACCAGAATAGAAAACTCCAGCTGGGATTTCCAGTTCACTTTTGCCAGGAGAAGAGACTGAGATAAGCATCTGATTTTAAGGCTCATCCAAAAAATAGCATATGGAGAAAGAATTATTTTCTGCTGAGCTAAAGCACAGGATGAAAAGTCTGGAAATCTGAATTTTAATCTTAGTGACAGTAACATTGTATCAAAAGTAAATCTACTGACATTAATAGCTATAGAAGATTTAAGATTGGCTTAAGCAAGGTCAGAATCAGCATGTAGGTTCTGGGCCCAGCATTATTACAGACTCCCACTGTGATCTTGGGCAAAATCCATGTAGTGATGGAGTGATTCCATGGAGTGATTTTAGGAGCCTTGAATTTTAGATGACTACATTAAGCAATCTCAAAGCAAGCAACCGCAAAAATGATGTACTTAAAGTGCTCTGAAAATCCTGAGCTTAGCTTTTCTATGATTTAGATGTCTCACCTTTTAAAAAATTATCATCGTTACAATGATGGCCATTTTCATAACTGTGGCATCCTTATTTAATTTTTGACTAAAAGCAAATTACTTCAAGATTCTCAGGAGGCAATGCAGAAGCTTAAAATTATATTTAATTTACAAGTACTTCTTCAGTAAAACAGATGGGGAGTATAACACTTCTCTCAAAGAAAAAGAAAGCACACCACAAGAAAAATAAGTCATATTCCTTTCCTATTTTCTTTGAACATTTAGCAAGTCTTCTTCAGATGTATCAATTAGCATTAATACAGACTAGCAAAACAGACGGGGAGTATAACACTTCTCTCAAAGAAAAAGAAAGCACACCACAAGAAAAATAAGTCATATTCCTTTCCTATTTTCTTTGAACATTTAGCAAGTCATGACAAACTTCCCTCAGGTCAGCTATGGCTGCTCCGAATGCATTTCTACCCACTTGTAAAGAATATATATAAATATACATATCTATGTATATAGTACATTTCTTGTTATAAATTGCCAATACTCACAGATTTGTCACACTTGGAGATTATGTGATTACATCTGCACAAAACTTACAAATTTACATTTCAGAGTGAGCTGCTCGTTGCTATGGCTTATTTCTAAAACTTTTTTGTTTGATTGGTTTTTGGTTTTTTCAAATCATCAGGGGAAAAAAGGTCTAAACTACAGTTTGCCACTAGCAAAAGGTTGGGAGCCAGTGGAATTGAATGCAGTCTTCTCTTTGGACAAAACTACAACGAACCATATGAGCTTGATAACAATACATTTCAAACACCTTCAGTCATTAACACTTGTGCATGTACGCTGGCTCATATGAGGATGGATGATGCCTTCACTAGGAACAATACTTATTCCCATCCTGCCACGTTTCCATGATGCCTCCATGTATTTCACCTAGCTCAGAATTTGTATATAAGGATAATTTCAAATCTGGAAGGAAATGAAACCATATAAAAGCTACCATCAAAGGCATATCAGTACCTTCCATCTTATGGGATGCAGAGAAAGGAGGAATGAATGACTAACCCCCCCCCACAAGGGGCTTTTTACTCCTCCAGCAAAGGCAGTCAAAGATAATCAAAGCAGTAACTACCATCTTACTATCAGACCACTGTCTCTGGCCGAGTTTAAAATCTCAAGAAACTCACCCCAAAACACTTAGAAAATGTTGGAAGCGTGAGGAAGATTTTTCATATAAACTATGGAAAAAGAAGAAGTAAAATCTGTTAATACTATGAAAAGAAACATATGATGGACTCTGAGGACAACATTCCCACCTTCCCAGCAGTGTAAAGGGTTTTTTGTTTTGTTTTAAGGGGATTTTTTTTTTTAAACTGCCTTCCTCTTGCCAAGATTTTATACCATAAATTGAACCACCTCTCACGGGAGTATCAAGCATAATACAAACAAAGTAAGTGTGCTTTTGATGAGCAAACAACTTCAAAGAGCACGAGCATGTTTATCTTGAACACAGGGTTCCCACCAGAGCGCAGATGAACGAAGTTCAATTTCCAACAGGACATCTCGCTGCCAGAGCTCAGCCACAAGCATTTGAGGGGTGGGGGGAAGCTTTATCATCAAATCAATTTGAGAGTCATCATTTTTTTCTGTGTTGCAAGTATGTTTCAGGATGCCTCTGGGAGCAGAGTGGATATGGCTTTCTCTTAAACAAACAATAGCCGCCTTCAGGAGGAAGTCTCTCAGGAAACAGCCCTTAAAGCTTGCAAAGTATGTGCCTTAACACCTGCCAGTCTTCACGGACCCCCACTTTGCCTAGAGCAACATCAAGTGACTCAAATGTAGGTCTACACCCAAAATAAAACTGGGTGGATTTGCTTTGAAACCAAAGCTCACTAGTACACGTTCAAATAAAGGACATCTTGTATTTCTGTCAGCCTAAAATCTACTTACTAAAACATCAATAAATGAAATCTCAATAAAGCACAGGAAAATATTATTAACTTTTCTCCAGAAAAAGGCAATGTGAATAGTGAATTAATAAAATGCTGTCCATCTAAGCAAGCTCCTGTCCTAGCCCTGTTCTATGACCTCTCCTTTCTGGGGTAGCAACAGGTTTCAGAAACTTAATACAGAAGAAGCCATTCATGGGATTATCTCCAACTGCAGACTCAGACATGGATTGCACTACTCATATTATCAACAATTTCTCTGCATAAAGGAGGGATAGAAGGAAGAGTTGAGACTGCTCTCATCCTCTGATTCTAGAACAAAGACTGCGGATGGGCAATGCTATTCCATTAGTGCAGTGCTGGAAAAGGTGGTAAGAGGTTAGTCTGTGTCATCAAGGACAGGCAAACGAGTGCTGTGTTCAAATGGATCTTCTCGCAGGGTTTTCTGTGCTCCAGTCCCAAAGCAACTCTCTCTCTAAAGAGATCTTCTCGCAGGGTTTTCTGTGCTTCAGTCCCAAAGCAACTCTCTCTCTAAAGAGGTAGATGCAATTATCTTACGAATTCATGAGGAAGCTGAAATTTTGTAAGAAGCTGATGGCAAGGAGCTGTTTTAATTATTCTCCAACTCGCTGACTCCATCTTAATCAGAATATATTAAATAAAATGTATGGATGCTGAAAACTGGAATGCTGCAGTTCATAACTACAATTAACCACTATTAATTAATAGCTGAAAGATAAATGAGCCATGGGATCCATTTATTCCTTGGTTGGGAGTATTTAAATTCACAGTAGGATGCCAGCCCATTTTTCACAGCAGTGAATTAAAGGAAGTGTGAATCAAAGCTCGCTGCTGTAAGATGCAGGAGACATTTTCAGATGTTTGGTTCTTATCATTTAAATGGTGAAAGATGAGATAACAACAGATGCATTGAAATTTCACTAAGAGAACAAAGAGAAAATGATAGTATTTCACATACAGAGAGATGGGGTCTAGGTCTCAGATCCTCCCCTCTTCTTATCCAGTTCCAGCTCTTCAGGGTGGACAAGGAAGATGGATTTCCCTGAAGCTGTACAATGACTCCGCATAGCTGGAGCCCAGAAAGCCAAAGTACTCCTGGCCAATCACACAGTTTGCTCAGCGTGCGAGCAACGTATTCAAGCAAACATGCACTATCTTGCTTACTTCTCCTGTATATCAAGGACATATCCTGCCTCACATGGATTCCTAAAATTCAGTCAAGACTGGGTTTGCCATCTATCATCTACTTAGGCTTGGAAAATCCCATTCAAACACACGGGTACTCTCCACAGCTTCTACAGGAGAGTTTAAATATGGTCTTTTTCAAAATATGTTGCAAGTTCTTTCCAGAACTAGAAGGAAGACTGTCATTTAAGCCTCAGTAGAGCAATGATTACCATCATTATCAGCAACCGATTTGACAGCAGCCTGAGGCTTGCACAGGTTAAGAAAGGAGAGCCTAACTCCCAGCGTTGGAAAAGCTGAGTGAGGTTGTCACATTCCCCAGCTGCTTATGGCAGAAAGGAAAGACTGCCCAGAGAATGATCTTCTGAAAATCGAAAAGATTTGGTTTCTATTCAATGACTCAGAAAAGTGTTAAAATGAATGAGTCCCTATATTACTGTAATAATAATGTAAGTCCTAACGTAGAGAAATGAGTGAACCTTGGAAGGTCTGAAATTCAGATCCTTTCCTATGTTTTCTGTTCAAAGGCTATCTTTCCTAACTGGAGTTCATTAAACATTGGAATTTATGTGCTATAGAAGCTCCAGTATTTCTTCATTTGGTTTTCCTTCCTAAGATGAAAATGAAAATATTTGTTAAGGGGAAAGGGCAGAACAAAAAGTCCCAACTGATTTTTTTTTTTTCTGGAGAAAGTAGAAATTTGTCACTGTTGTTAATACAAAGCATTTTAATATCCCCTGTTAGAACCACCTTTGATTCCATTCAACACTGAAGTGCATCTTCAAACACAGTGATGCCTCACCAGAGCTGGAGTTCTCTGCTGGGTGGCCCCTATTCACCTGTAAGGATGATGTCACACCTCCCTTGCAAAAACATTTGATTTTTAAAAAAATTATTTTCTACCAAGAGAAGCAGAAAGCTCTTGAATAGTTTTTTTTCTAAAGCTTTATTCCGGAAAAGGATCTCCAAATTCTCACAAGAGCAGACTCTCCTGCAAGTTCTATTATCTCCTGCTTCCTTTAGAGATCAGAAACAACAGATTTCCCTGCAGTATTTTGACACCTCCAATTCTCCAGTGATAACAAATACAAAAACATAAAGCATTTATGGATAAATACTGCTAACTTTTTCTTGCCTGAAAATTTTTCAGTACAAGATTTAAATGAAGACTTGAGATGGTTCTTCTTGCAAGAAAGCCCTTTTTTTTTTTTTTTTTTTTTTGTCCCAAGTCCTTGACATCATCGGATCTTCTCAGTGTCTAAGAATTTTGTGGTGGTAGAACACGTCAATGATTAAGAACCCAGGACATAGTTTTAGCTCATAAAAAACTGCCATTGATTCCAAATAATGTTAATGCGAGTTACTACACAGTGATAATGGACTTAAGCATTCCCCAATAACACGCAGATGTTATCACTTCATGCAGGAAATATCCAATCTGCTCATTTGCTATTTGTATGCAAGGAAAAGTGAGGAACGGGCATCTAATTACTGGTGCAAACCCTCAAAAGAGTATGGTTTCATAGATGCTAGACCCATAGTATAGTGCATTCTTTCCCATAGAAAAAAATACACCAAAACCCCAATATCCCTCTGCCCCAATATTGCAAAACCAAAGAGGAATTATTTTGTCTGGAGTCATTCTTCTACAAAAAGACAAAAATGCAGAAGTGAAACAGAAATCAGATTTCACTACCAATTCTTCAGCAGGTTGATGAGAAAACAAAAACCACATGGTTAAAATAATTGGGCCACAAAGCCCTTGGGCTGGGGGAGATCCCTGGCCCTCCAGCAGGCAGTGTGAAAGCAAGACTTCATGCAGGCTGAAGAACGAGATATATGAAAGTGCAGCTCTCCTTTTTGGACCACGCTTTCATTTTTTTCTCAATACCTGTTGTGCTTACAAATACTTTGTTCTAGCATGTGGTGGATTTTCTGCAGATGGGTACAGGATGGACATTCTAGACAGGAGTCTTGCTACTCCAGCAGCCCTTGACTCCCACTGTCTGCTGCAGGGTCCATGAGGAATGCAAGGGGCATCCTTGCTGGGGCGTGGGAGGAGGGAGCAGACACTGCTGGAGTCACAGTGTGGTTGGACCCTGAACGCAGCTACAGCGGGCCAGGAGAGCCCCTCCGCTGTGCTCAATAGGTGTTGCTCCTCTTGGTTTGGGTCGGGCTGATGTTCCCTCGTTGTGGTGACCCTTCCATGCCCAGGTCTGCAGGGCAGAGTGGGGGTCTCAGCAGCACTGTTCTTGCTCGGTTTGGGACCTAAGGAGCTGTGTCTGTCACCACCACGTAGCCTACGTGACAGGAAGGGTTCAGCCAAAGAGACCGAGAACCACTGCCCTACTGAAGCCAAAATATCCCCATATTGGTAAAGAAGATAGAGAGAGTGGCTGATGGTGCTTCCTTCACTATCTTGGGTCAAAATCTGCCACATTGTTTGGAGACAGGGACTGGAGCTGCTTTCTCAACTCTGTTACTTCTTCCAGTGAAATAAGAATACACTGATTTATAGCCTCTAACGTCAAAAGAAACAGCAAGTATCAGTTAATGGTTGTAGAACCCTATTGTTGGAGCTTGTCTCTCCTCTGACCCCGAGTCCATGAAACTCCACTTCTGAGCTGCAACAAGAAGAAGAAATGTAAACTAATCTCATTACAGATGGTTAACCTGGAATACAACTCTCTCCACGAAATGCACAGGACAAGACAATGTTAAAAGGACACAACCGAACACTGTGGTGTTCATTTTTAAGCTCGTTGCCTTACCTCCAGTAGCACAACCAAATGTAATTACAGCCAGCAGCAAAAGGAAAAGCAAGATCACAGACTTAATCCTGATTAAAATAAATAAATACGGAAAATATAGAAAGCATATGGGCACTGAAGAGCAACATATGGATCACGTCCTGAAGTACAAGGCCTACCATATGCTTACAGAGCCTGGTTCAAAGGAAAACCTCGCTCCCTCCTCCCGATGTCTTTGGCTAGGTCACGAATCAGCTGCCTCCCAACATCTTATGCCATTGGGCAAGTTTGCTTTTGAATAATAAAGCAAGTTTCAGCTCAGCATGTGGAGAATCCCAGGTAGAAAACAGACAGATGGCTGGTCCTAGTTAAGCAGGCAGAGACTGAGATGAAGCATTCCCCTTTGCCTTCTCTCAGACCGATCCTTACATTGTGTCCTACACCAGCTGTATGTATCTAACCCTCTTTACCTCCTGTTTCCTTAAGAAAATAGTTCTTAATTTTTTTTGACCTCCTGTGCTGACCTGCCAGCCCTGCAGGGAATGTTAATGAGCTGTTAACGTTGCTTGGGATATGGCATTCAACCAGTTTGTGGAGTTCTTTAGCCTCTTCCTACCCAAGCCCCTGTTTTTTCATGCTTCACTGGCCCTAACCAACCCCATCTGCCTGTCGATGTCTAGCATATGTTGTGTGCCTGGCATTGCCCTGCAGGAAATGATGCCTTGCAGCTCTTTCAGTGTCTGGCATATGATAAGGACAATTTAGATAGCAATCAAGGAACAGGATTGCTCAAGTGTGGGGCTAGAAGAGGAAGAAGGAGACAGTGATGACTGGACCCAAAAGAGAGGATTTCCTGCTGTACTGCAACTGCAGCGATGAAGGGAAGAGATAGACTGTCCTAGATGAATGCAAAGCTAACGCTGAGAACTTAAAAGAGCCAGGAAACACTAAGGTCTGCACTGCTGTATGAATTCCACGGTCATCATATATGAAATGTATTTGTAATTATCGGTTATGTCAGTATGATCAAGGAGAGCAAAGACAAAAGCTCCCTGCTCAGGGAGACTTACTGTCTTCAACAGATTGGGCCAGGGAACCATGCTGAGACTTGGCTTTTCCTGCGCACAGGAGCAGTGTGTGCTCCAGGCTAGTGGTTGCTGCTGACAGCAGCACTGATGCTAGCCAGCTGCGGGGCCAGCGCATCTCTGCACCCCCAGCCAACAGCCCCTAGGGAGACCGGGCCAGGGCTGACACATAAGCTGACCATATGTCCAAGGAGTTCAGGGGAAGGAAGGACGCCTGTCCCTCTCTTCCTCTGGCACGGGGCAATGTTAAGTCTCATTTTTGCGCTGGCCCTACTTACAGACCATACACTGTGGCAGAACTGGGGTGTTTGGGTCAGTCTTCCCTACCAGGAATGGCTTTCCACTTCAGATTCCTGAAATCTGAGCATTCAAAAATCAGGAGTCAGGACTTAAAGGTCACGGAGCTAATCTAAAAAAAAAATAACAATAACAAAAAAGAAATTAAAATCTATTTTAAACCAATAGTCACAGGTCTTTGAGTTTTAAATCACCATTTTTGCTCAAGTTCCTAAATTTTCTCTTCCATCGGAAGGACCAGATGTGAACCTAATTCTAGAATGCCAAGAACTGTGGCTTTAGGAAAAATGCTGAGAAAGCCCAGGTAGGACTGACATTTAGCCACACCACCGTCTGTGTTTCATGACAATATTAACATTGATGTGAGAAAACTTGCATTTCCTGCCTTGTGCTGTGGAATCAAATGGCTTTAAATTGGCATTAGCATAGGGGGTTTATTATTATTTCATTTCCTTATTTATTTTGGAGTTGTTCTTACAGAAAAACCAGAAAGAGATGGACAAACAAGGATAGAAACAGAAAGGCTGAAAGCCTCAAACTGAATCGTTCTTGTGTTACAGAAAACCCAAAAAAAAACCCCAAAGCTTGGAGCAGCCATAGCTAAAACCAGGAAGAAATTTAATATTTTAGACTTTTGAATCTTGAAGATGTATACATAGAGGACTAGCCTTCAAAACACAGCTCTACACTCCCAGCTCTACAATTAAGATCCTTTCCAGTTCTGTGCTCAGCACTTAATTCTTTCTGGAGCAGAATCTGTTTCCCTACTCACGACAAATATTTTACTGTACAAGGTACTACTCAAGCACGCAGAACAATACCCATTCCTCTTCACAGACAGATTTTCCCTCCTCACGTTCTCATGCACAGCTAACCAGATTGTCTTCACATACTCACCAAAGCTTTCCAAGAGAAAAAGGAAAACCTCCAAGAGAGCCAACAAAAACAAAGCATGGTAACGGAAGGTGACTTACAGCTTCAGTGCTATGGAAATTAATCCCCTAGGAAAGGTAACACTAGAGCAGAGTTAAAAACTTTGACATAAGAAGTTCACTGCTTTATCACACTCCCCTTTGGGATTAGGTTTGCCACACACTTTAGATTGTTTCACAAAACATATTGTTCTCCTATTTATTAAATTGGCATACTATAAAATAGTACAAAACTGAACAATTCCTATTTATTAGAAATAGCTGTTAGGAAAATACGCTTTAATATGCTGGTATATGAAATATAACCACCTGACCTTCACTTCTTACACAGATCAAGACTCCAGACAAATCCTGGTTTCCCATAACACACCGTTAATTGGAAAAGTAAAGTCAGAAACTCACATAATTAGTGCGAAATATGTGACTTCCAAAAGGCCTATCCTAATACTGTCCTTAACAGCTAAAATATACTGAAAGGATAGAAAATGATGCGAGACCTAACCAGTGTCAGCTGTACAAAACAGGTTAATGTATAGGCCTCCCAATGAAAAGTGTTCATCTTCTGTCAATAAACAAAAAAAAACAATTATTAACAAAATATTTCAGCTTAATTTTCCATCAAAAGTTAGATTTGCATTCAAAAATAAAAAAATATCCTTAAAGACTTGGCTAAATGTATATAATCTTAACTCTGGCTGATGACCTTACATTTTCTTGGGTTTTTCTGACTCTTAACAGAGAGAGTATCTTACAAATTTTCTTCTTAGAAAAGAAAAAAACCAAAACATGTCACTTACTTAAAGTTATTGAGTAACTTAGTTTTAATCTAAGATATTTATGGGATTGGATACAGTTTGCTACTTACTCCCAGCAAAGACATTGTCAAATTTAAAGAGAGGAGGTATGAAGCAATAGCGAGAGCACTAAACTATGGTTCTGGTTATTATCTGTGGTTCTGTAGTGGAGTTGTCATATAACCTTGTAGGAACAAAACACTAATCTTGTCATAAAATCCAAATCCTAACTAATCTACCAAACAGGATATGGCAATAGCTAATTAAATTGACTTTCAGATCCTCAGAAGGAAGAGGGTGCAGAAATGCATTAGTATTTGTAAATGATCACATTTTCATAAACTCAATCCTTGTGTTTAGTTTCCCCTGCACTCTGGAGGTGCGAACGCTTGCATACATCTAATGCATCATAGAACAGAGGATCACAATTCAGTTTGAATGCAAAAATGTAAAAATCTGTGCCTATCAAGTAGAGGCATAAGAAAATTAGCACATAACTGAGTGGAAGCAGCAACAGAAGTTGAAAGATGTCCACAGGAAAACTTAGTTCAACTGGAGGATGAATTCATGACCATACCCATCTACAAAACAGAGTGGTTTTGTCAGTGAAACTACAGTTCCTGGTTGTCTGGGTAAGTAGATCAAACAGCAACAGCAGTCCTATGAATTGTACTCTGATGTGAACTTTAAAATTTGAAGTTTGCATCAAGAAACCATTGAGTAACAGCAAAAACTACAGGGGAAAAACCCAGGCTCTTCCCAAATGACAAATACCACATTGATGAAGGATGAAATATCTGTTGTTAATAATGCAGTCTTGGAAGGCGGAATATTTGTAAAAGATGCCAACTAATTCTCACTCAAGTTTATTTGTGGTTCAAGAGGGAGTGTATGTGTGTGCGTGTGAGCAGGGAGTGCAGTGTGTACCGCGTAATTCTGGTTAGGAGGAGTGACTGGGCAGGAGCCAGACCTGGATTATCTCAAACTGATAGAGAGAGCACACGTGTTTAGAAAGAAAAACGAGTGCCAAACATGCAGCTCCTAGCTCCCATAAAACATAAGGTGTTTTATTTCTGCATCAGATGTTTCAAACACAATTGACTTCTATTAAGTTTCAATGTAAACCACTTTGCTTTCCTAATGTAGCATGAACTTTAACTGTGGCCATTTCAGAGACATTACATGGATACCATATTATCAAACAAAAAGATTCACACTTGCTGTCTCTCAGAAAATCTTTCCCCCCCCTCCCCCCTTCTGTCTCACCCTGTCTGGAACCTGGACTTTTTTCAGCTTTTCAGCTCTTTCTCATTTATATCCATACATATGTTACAGGAATTTTCCAAAATATTTATTAAAAATATTATGTTCTTGTTAGTAGATAGCCAAAAAGGGAGTTGGCATTGTTTTGTTTTATAGGACAGAAATAGAAAGGAACTAAAATAACGTGCTAACTAGATGGTGTTTACTGGCTCATGGTAAGTACTTCATGGACATCAAGGAAGAGAATTTCTCTTCCATCATGAAGGTCAGCTAATCAAACGTTATTTGCTGTGGGCAGTGCAGTTGTGTTAAAATACTTCTGGCAGCAAGCTCATTGTTCTGCATTCACAATTACTGGAATATGCATCATATTGCATTACAGATCAAAAGGCAAGACAGTATGAAGGATTCATTTAATCAGGTGATGAGAAAGGTTGCTGATTAGTTGGCTACTTCTGGCTCACAGGCTAAAACCTGATCACAGGTTTTCTAACAGCAAATTGTAGGTAAAGCCAAGGAAAAGTCAGAAATTTCAGCTGGCAAAGGTTCACGGGACTCTTTTCTTCAGTTTTGATTCATAAGCAACTTTGTGCAGCCCAGGTTCCAGGTTTGCAACTCAAAACCCTACAAGCAAAAGTTGAATGCCCTCTTACATGTCATGAAAAAAATTGTGCACATTCCTTATGAGGGCTCTGGTGACAGTCACTTCAGGCTCAGGGCTGCAAAATGCTGAACTCTTTGTCCTGTGTTTTGCAGGTTTCATTTTGCCTGCTTTGCACACAACTAATCCTATTCCTTCTCAAGTAACCAGAGAGAAACACATCTTCTCTAAGGTCCCTTTCTCAAGAAAAGTAAACAGAAAACATGCAAAAGGGGGAAAATAAGAAAAAAAGTCTTATCCTGAAAATTGTTATTCCATGTTCCATCAGACTTGCCATCCTTTCCTTATACAACAGAGCTCCTGGGAAGTGCCAGCAACCCATCTGAGAGATGCAAAAGAGGGAAAATAAAAAGAAGAAAAAAAGTCTTATCCTGAAAATTGTTATTCCATGTTCCATCAGACTTGCCATCCTTTCCTTATACAACAGAGCTCCTGGGAAGTGCCAGCACCCCATCTGAGAGAGGTGGCTGCAGGACACCTGGGCTAGCTTGTGCCACTTGGATTTCCTTGTTTCTCCAAGCTGTGCCACTGTGTCCAGCCTGCTTCCAGGCTTGTTCTCCCAGAGGACGCGGGCACATATACCCATACCAACAACACTTCATGCCAGCAATCTTACAATGCACTTATTTCTCAGCCTCAGTTGCCAAAACCTTTTCAAGGATCTCCAAATCAACCAATTGATCCAGAACTGACCAAAACGTTGGCTGAAGCTACTCAGGAGCAAACAAGACCTCTAGAATAGTATTTACAGCCAGTTAAGAGGAAGAAGGAACTGCCAATGGGATATACGGAACATACTCTTGCCCTCTGAACTAGGCTCTTCCAACGTAGTCCGTATCAAAACAGGACAACGACGTCCTGTCTTAGGAGTCTGCAACAGCTGCACGAGCAAACAACAAGTGAACCCACTGCGCACAATGGATGAAGTGTGAAATTAGTTCTGTCATCTCCACACACACCACGGTGAACCAGGCCTTCCTGAGGGGTTCAAAACATCTCCAGTTGTTTAATTTAGGATCAAATCAAGAGCACATGGGACCCTGCCCCACTCTTCTCCATTGGGCTAAGTGGCCAAAATAAAAATGAGGCTAAACAAATCTACCAGGAGAAGAGCTGAAGACGTGGGGGGTGGGAAGAAATGAGCACTTCACCTTTTGCTGCTTTTAGTGGATTCTAATTAGGAATCTGGCAGTGCCACCCCCTCAGCGGGAAGCCCACATTATTAACGCTGGCATCAAAAGCAAGCCGACTGCAATCTGCGGGAGCGGCTGGCGAACTGGCACAGCCTTCCCTCCCGTTCTTGGCCGAAACACCACAACAGATGTCTGAAGGGTTGGTGTTGCTTTTCCTACCCCTACCCCCCTTCACATGACCTTATGCCAGAGATTACAGGTACAAGTGCCAAGGTAAAGGTTCTTAATGGGTCAAAGAAACATCCTTAAGAGGATATTTGTTTTAAACATCTCTACTTTTAAACGGTACATCGGGGCCATGAAGGAGCACACAGACTTGTGGGGGGCACAGAGAAATGTATAACCATTCAGCTGTAATGACAGTAATCTGGTCTAGTCAGTGCGAAAAAACAATGGCCTTTCCTCTCTTGTTATTCTGAATCATTTGTAGATGTTCATGTTTTAATCATATTTTTCCACATGAATCAATATGAGAGAGAGAACGACAGAGAGATAATTATGTGCGCTGAACAAATATTCCACCTAACGGAGGTTGCACTGGGAAGGGCCGCTTGTAATTAATGAAGTACTGCCACACACTTGTCAAGTACAACCAGCTCTTTAAGGGCAAGCCATCATTTCAAATTGTGAGCTCACGGAAATTTAACGAAATTGGAAAGAAAACAATAAAGTTTTGTGCCATCGCTCGCAGCACCAGCTTCCACGGAGAGAGCAAAGGAGGTTTGCACATGGAATGCGAAAGTTGCCTGGTGTCCGGTCATGCTGGGAACGCAAAGCGCAGCCTCGGCTCATCCAAAGTGTGATCAAAGGCAACAACCTTCCCAAAAGATGTGGAATTACAGGAAAGTGTTACAATAACATGGCTGAAATGCTGAATGATTATTTCAACTCATTTCTCATTCTCCAAAAGTCTCTCTTCCCTCACAGGGAGGAAAAGAAAATCTCCAAGAAAAAAAAAAAAAAATCTCCAAGGTGCTGAGTGGGATTTTGAGGATCAATGTCTCAGACACACCCGCCTAAGACCTTCTATGGGTCCATACCTGAGAGGGAAAAAAAACCCAAAACCAACCCCATACAGAGAAAAAAACAAAAAACAAACAAACAAAAAAAAGGTCCTTTTTCATACAGAGCCTACAGAAAAGCAGAAAAGCAACACTCTCATCTCCCAAACTCTCAAGCAGCACCCCAAGCCCTGGGCTTTCCAATCTCTTCCTGTTAAATTCAACTCCGAGCATTCAAACGAATGTTATAATCACTCTGGCGCAGCAGTCATCTAGCTTGAATTATAACACACTACCCGCTCAATGTGCCAAAAGCACTTCCCTCTCTCTCTTTCCACACCAGTTCTCCTATTTCTCAGCTTTTAAATACCCCCTTGTTCTTTCTACGAATTCATTGTGCAACACAATTTATTTCTGCAACACATCATTACAGCGAGAGAGGTGCGAGAGGAGGTGGGGACAGTAGACAAGCAGAGGTGTGAATGGGTGGTAAGGTACTAAGTGCTGTAGTGAGCCACCAGTCAACACCTTAAGGTTTCCAAAGGAAAGGAAAAGGAGGGGAAGGGAAAGAAATGTATCTTTGCGTGCTTTTATGAGTTTTATGAATACTACGGAGCTCTTGTGCCAAGGCAGACACTGCCTCGCCGAGGCACAGTGTGCTTCAGCCACAAAGAAAAGGCAGAGCTGTGCACATGCCAGTGTTAGCGCTCCATCAGCTGTCCCTTACAGTGATGCAGCCCTCTCTTTATCTCCTTTCTTTTTGCAAAGCTTCTTTCTCAACAAGAAGGAAATAGATTGTTTACAGGGGGGAAAAAACCCACTATTTCACGCATGCATCCAAAATGGCATTCGCAGGCACAAGGTGACGATACTAAACAACCATAAGGAAAACCTCTTACATTTTTACATTCATAGTTTTTCAAAGCATTTTTTAGCACTATTTTTCCATCCAAAATCTTCAATAACAACATTATTTTTATTGAGGGGTGGGGTGGGATTTGAAGAGCCTGAAATCCTCTCTTGCCAACCCTTTTAAAACCATTCAGGAAGAAAATGCAGCTTAATACAATGGCTGCAGATTCAGTGAAACATTTCTACAGAAATAGTGTACCACCAACCATCATTTCTGCGGGTGTGATGAAACTCAACTCTTACTGACTTCACTGAGACTACAGCTTCATCCATAAACCCCCCCAAAGCAGGAAAGGAAAAGCAGACAGGGGAAAAACCAACCCAACAACAACAACAAAAAAGCTTAAAATTATTCATTGTATTAAACAAGTATCATCCAAGCAGCCAATGCTAGACTTCATGTTCTGCCATGTTCACCTTTCATCTCTTGGCAAACTGGGGAAATGCTGACACTCTGATTAGGCAGAAACTCATTTACAGACTGTGCCCACATTGCTCTGGCACAAGAGACAAAACAATATGTAAAAAGTCATAAAAACCAAGGCCTCTAGCCGGGAGTTGGATCCTCAGTCCTGATGAGACAAACCAACCTCCATTCTACGGGCTGAGGCACGGGAACATAAGCTGGGAAGAAAATAACGGGAAAAGAACTATACTGTGATGGAGCTTCACAGGGAAAAGACTGAATCCTTAAAGTATCCTACAACTTTCAGCATAAGCATGAGCACTTGTAGACCACATTTCTCACCAGGAGCCGCTGCAGCAGTAGCTGGAATGCCTTTGCAGTAAATGGACAGCGAACAGTAACGTATATTGTGCAAGGGACACCTTAAGGGATAGTCGTCCCTCTCTCCTTGTCACACAAGGAGAAAGAGGGGAATAAACAGATTGGCAGCCTTTTCCTAAAGACCAACATCCCCACTTTCTAAATGAATGACCCCATTCTTTTCAAAGCGGGCTTAAGTGAGCCTTAAGGGGGACATTACTCATCTATAAGTATTTGAATGGGAATTAAACTTGGTATTTAATACAAGGTTACAGCCTCAGAAGTAAATATTTTCTCCACTTCCAAATTAGGACAGAAAAATCACATGCTTGTTTTGAAACTAGGAGAGTGTGAAGCAATTGGAGCTGATGGTTTCAAATGGTCTCTGCACTAACAGCTAGCCTGTGAACCACATATTTTCCTAACCAATGAATCCATAAGATGGCTCAGTGAAAATCCAAGCCTTGACTTGGCAACGCCACCATTTTCTTTCTTGGGGACAAATTTTCACTTTAAGTCCTTATTTGGATATCAGCCAAATTAATATCACATCAGCTGCATGTAATTCTGGACAGAGACTGGGGACAATCATGCAGAAAACTTTGTTTCGCACTGGGTGACCAGCACATGAAAATCCAATAAAAAAGGAAAAAATGTATTAGTCCTTAAATGTGAAAAAATTTATAAATATTTATATATTACATATCACATAATTCAGTGAAGGCTGTCTTCTGCCACCTGATTCTTACAAGGACTTGAAAACCCCAGTTTATGTATATACTCTAAAATCCAATATAAGGACTAATACATTTTTTCCTTTTAATGTGAAAAATTTTATAAATATTTATATATTACGTATCACATAATTCAATGAAGGCTGTCTTCTGCCACCTGATTCTTACAAGGACTTGAAAACCCCAGTTTATGTATATACTCTAAATGGTGTCTGTCATGATTCGCCCATAACATCCATCCACAAGGAAGGAGACACCAGAGGTATGAGCATTAGCTATGAAAACCTGGAACATGAAGTGCCCAGAAAACAGATAACTCATTCCATTCTGCGAGATGAAAAGCAATCTTAGAAGATACAAAAGAAACAGCTACCTTCCATCTGATGGATGAGAAAGAAACAAAAGAGAATGGATTAAATGGAGCATAATTTTTATACTCAGTTTGACAAACACACATCTCCAGTATGATCGGGGGAAACTGCATCCAGCATTAACTGAAACCAAGGCCTGTATTCCCTAACAGACATATTTCCTGGGAGATCCTCTTTTATGAAAATGTCTACAGCTGTATCTATTTAGTTTTAGCCTCATTGAAGTCTACTGTCATAATTCAACTGCTTTGTAAGTGGGTCACTCTCAAGAGACAGCATAAAATGCATTTCACACTTCCAGAAACACAGAGGGAACCACTTTCCTCTGTTTTGCACATTAGCAGTTTACTGTAATCACTACAGAACGTTTTAATTTCTTGGGTACATTTCTCTTGCCCTGTTGCAGAGCCTTTCTTCCCATCCCCTTTATTCCCATGTACTGCAGAGCCACACGCTTTGCTCACCGCTGTGCCTTCAACAGGTATTTTTTCTTAAATGTCGGAATTCTTCCTTTCCAATTGGGCCACCATCCAATCTTTACAGAACATACTTTACATGAGCAGGTGCTTCATATTGAGCACAGATGCCCAGAAATTCATAAGCTGATACATTTGGGTAAGAAACATTGCCAGCTCAAGCATCCTCATTACATTTCAGTTCCATCCTAACTAATGCGGCAAAAATGAAGAAAACAGACTTTCTCACAGAGCCTCAGCACTTCTGTAGCAGCCAGAAGTGGTTATGACTGAGATGCACGTGAACAAAAAATAAACAAATCCAATATATTAAAAATAAATGACAGCCAGCTCCTGTTTTCAAACAGGGATCTCCTGGCAACGGATTATGGATGCCTTCCTTACCTAGCATTCAGTGGCAGTCTTACAAGAGTAGCATATATTTTTGATACACACATACAACAAAGTCTGATCATTAGAAACGCATCTGTGCAAAAGAGGTAATGCATGCATATGGTTATTTGTACCTGAAAGCTGAGCAACAATCAATTACAACTCAGCCATCGATGGTTTGTTTACGAGCGCACATCTCTGAGTGCCAGAGATGTATCAGACAATTCTGGCCAAATACAACTGGAAGCAACGTTGAGGCTCATGCACGCATCCACTCTCATATGCTGGCATGTTCGTTTCTGAATGAGCCAATACCACATCACCCGTTTTACAGTACAGACACTTTTTTTTTTTTTTTTTGGTACTTGCAAAGAAGATGCTGTTGAATTTGTGTAATTTCAGCAGGGAACCTGTTTGCGCACCTTACGTGTAATCTCTCCTTCTACAAGTAATGCTGTAGTAACGCAGCCCTCCATGTTGCTGTGGAGTGCAGCAGAAGCAGGAAGAGAGACCAGGTGGATTTGTGGATGACTTAGTAACTTTAAAAATAATATTTTTTAAAAACCCATTTTTAAAAAATAATCTTTCCACTGGGCCAGACTCAGCATTGCTGGAATGTCTTATTTACTCACATAAAGAGGAGGGGGTTGTGGTTCTCTCAGTCACTCTCAGTCTGTTGGAGTGGAGCTGAGGAACTGAACCACATTCAACTTCAGTTTGTAGAGTGGCTCTTTAGGGGTTTTTTTCTCCCCCCCACGCCTTTTCCTTCTTTTCTTAATCCAAGATTCAGACCAGAAAGCAGCACCGCCTTCCACTGAAGCCAGGGGTGCTTTGAGAAACATCTCAACTGGCTTTTGAAACCTTATTTCCAGGATCTAGGAGAGCTTTCCAAAAAGTGCTCTGGTTCACCCACATCCGAACAGCACAGACATCATCAGCCCCAAACTATTGCAGGACACATGTGGGTGGGCCTCTGAGTTTTGGACATTTGCTGAAAAAAAAATAAAAATAAAAAAAAAAGGAAAGGGAACTTCAAAGGGAACTAACTGAAGCTCTTCAGAAATTAATCAGGCCTGGAGGAAAAGATGATTAGTGGCTTCTTGTGCTCTGTCTTTAAAGCTATTGATTTTGGACACAGGAAGGAGTTCTCATAGTCTCCACAAGCCACAGATGGTCAAAAGGGTCCTGAGAGGAAAAGACAGAAAGCAACCACAAGGCAACTCCAGAGACTAACAGAACTCAAGGTGTGTCCCAGAGACCTGACAATACCACTGAAAGGATGCCCTCGAAAATCAGATACAACGGCAACAGCTTCTGCTGCTTTTCCTCTCCCTCAGCTTTCACAAACCATTGCCTAAGCTTCCTGCCTTTGAAGCAGGTGAGCTCTAGAAGCCACTTTCCAACACACCAAATACACCACACCAGGAACACCAAGTAGAATAATTTGCTAAGACTTTGGTGCTGGCTTCAGATCTACAGACTATAAATACATGGCTCACAAGCAATAAGGCTGAGGCAGGAATCATAAGACAAAGACAAAACCTTTCATCTAAACCAACTGTCTGATGTTTGAAAGTAGCGAAATCTCTCTCTCTCACTGACCTATCTTGTGGACTTTCTGAAAACTGAATTTTCCACATAGCAGACAATTATTTCATAAAACACAAACTATAATCCCTGAGTTGCCTCCAATATAGTCTTGTGCGGGGTCAGGCTTTCTTTCAGAAAGCACTGTTTTCATCTCCAATCAAAATACAATTAGATGTATACAATATACAATTTGTAAATACAAATTAGATGGAAAGAACCACCATTTCTCCATAGCTAAGATGATACATGTTATTGTTTTTACTATAGCAAAACACATATCTTTTAATGAACTTGCCTAGGAGACTTGAAATTATGTTAAGTAATAAAATTACAACATAGTAAACAAGACAAAATTTCTCACCCAGGAGGTGGTGTTGGTTACTCACACGTCTCTCTACTCTGAAGTGGGACTCACTGGGTTTCCCATTGTGGCAGAGATTGGTGTCATCGGGTTGTTCAGAGGTGCTGCTCTTCACATCATGTGGAAATCCAGGCACTGGCCATTGTTCATCCTGAAAAACATGAAACCTTTTGTTTTAATACCTGTGTATTAGCACACTCATATTGTCTGAAATGAAAACTCGGGCATTTACAACCGTAATTTCCCCTGAAATTACCCTGGCTCTACACACCCAGTTCCCTCGTGGCAATGAGCAACAACTGCAATGGCACAATGACAGGGATGGAGTAGCAGAGATGAAACCAGCCGGTGTGTGGGTGAGGAGGGAAAACGGGGGTTAAGTTGGCAAACGTTCCCCCAATTATGTCTTTAGGAAGGAAGGTAGAGGCTCCAAAAAACCTTCATGGAAAATACAGCATATTTAAACTCCAAGCGAGGAACCGTCCCCTCTGATCAGAACTCTCTTTCTGAAATAGATTCAAATAGCTGATGCAGCATGGGAACTCTGGATGACTATATTAACATTTTGACATTTCTTTGCACAGTCACGGGAGTTACATTGTTAGCAGGGATCTAACAGCCTTATGCTCCACTGTGGAATAGTGTATTCCAAGAATGGAAATAAAAAAAAAAAAAATCACAGTAAACTCTTTCCTATCCTTCTGACAACAGTTGTCTTCCCACAAGAAATACAAGCTGGGGCTTATACTGTCCAAACAGAATATGCCCCCACAGAAGGAAACATTTGACAAAAACAAGAAATCAGACAGCTACCGATATTTTTTAGTGCAATTAAGAAAATATAAGAAAGCCATTTGTGCTTCATCCTACTGTCTGTTTCAGAGGCTCTTCCTACTTCCAGGGTTAAGAAAGACAAGCAAAAGAAATCAACAGTCAGAACACATTACCTGCAATAGTTTTCAGTTGTTTGGGAACAGACAGATGGGGAAAAGGGAGAATGAAGAAAGAGAAGGCAAGAATTCCAGTCACCTCACAGCACAGGACAAGTACACGGAAATACAGGGTACCACAGTGCAAGACAGCTTAAAGCCCCATCTGGGGAACAGAGTGGAATTTGCTGTAATGCATCCTAGGTGTTCAGAGGAACTGGGCTTCAGCAAGCATAAAACAAGTCCTTGATAACGTGCGTGATTGAAACAGCATCAAGCATCTAATTCTTTCACCAAGCAGACCTGGGAGAAAGGTTTCTCATCCTTAAGTAAAATGAGTAAGCTTTGGCTACTTTACTGGCTCTGTAAAAATGTGATAATGTAGGTATTAAAAAAAAAAAAGCCAAAGGAATTTTTGCAGGCAGAGCAGTGCTGTCTAGAGGTGAGAGCAAGGAAGCCGGGAGACTCAGAGTCATCAGCTCGCAGCAGCACACCGAGCAAGTAGCTTAACATCTCTAAGGCTCATGTTACTCATCTGTCACCCAGGTATTACAATCACAGCCAGCTACTTCACCGGGTACCGCGCAACTCACAGTATGAATGACCGCAGGGTGCTTTGGAGAACTTGACATGCAAGTGCCACAGAGGTTGTAACAGGTATTATCTTTTATCATTATTCAAGGGCAGACTGTGGATAGACATGTAAGTTAAATACCTTATCAAGAATTTATTTATTGTTGTTTGCTTAAGATTTGTAATCTCTTAGGGTTTAAAATCTTTGTATTAAGAAATTATTACCTCTCCTACTAACATGAAAGTGTCTGAATTTTCTTTTAAATGGCAAAGAAAGTCCCACTGTCAAAATGTTTTCAAATGTTTTCTAACTTTCAATGGTACAGAATTAAAATAAACTGAGAGATTATTGCACTGTATACCCTTTTCCACATGCTAGGGAATGCTCAGGGATCCGCCTGTTTCTCTGCTTCCAAAACCAATTTCTCATCGTAGCATCTTTTTGTATTCTACACTTCTATAAAAGACAGCAAACAACAGCAAATCATCCCGCAATATTTTCAACTCAAAATGCAAATTAGCAATTCTATACACTAGTTTCCCCTAACAAAGGGATAAAATGGTAACATGTACCCATCCCATCAGAGATCATGCCAGACCTTTCTGCTGCAGCTGACATTTCCTTTCCTGTTTGCACCAATCTACCATAATTCCTGTTCAATCCACTCTTTACACTCTTTTCAAAATTTAAATCACTCTGGTGCCACCTTCAGCATTTATTCTACCCCAGAGTCAATGAAAGCCCCAATCCTGCTATCAGCTCCTCTGTGTTAATTTGTTACTTCAAGTCAATGTGGCTTCAAAGGAACTCAAGTAGGACGATCCAGTTGTCTGATCAGGAACAAAGTTCTCATCACATGCTGGTACGGGACCAAACAAGTAACTTTCAGGAGAGAAGCAGCACCAAGTGAGTGCTCCAGCCTCTTAATTTTGCGCGATCACAGCACTTTTGGTAAAGTATCTATCAGTGAAGGCTTGAGACAATTAATCAGGAAGCACCCTAGAGTGTGAACAACAGAGTGTTACTGTCATTTGAAGTCGATCCTTATTAATCTCTCAAATTTCTGTTAGAAAAGGTTACATAAACCACATTCCATTATATTATACATATTTGCTCTGGGTCTTACTTCTGCAGGGGTATAAAACTTAAATGTAGAAGGACTTTTTTGCAATTTTTTAAACTCAGCTGTTAAATATAATTTTGCTAATAGCTTACACCATTTGCCATCTGAGTGAGCACTTCAAAAGGATGAGAGGGGCTTTAGTGTAGGAATCAAAGAAGAAATATTGGGTCATTTTCCACAAAATACTAATTTCATTTTGAAGCCTAGTAGGCACTACCAACCTGAAGGCAATAGATGTTAAAAAGAGTTTGATGTTTAAAGCATCTACACTGAAAAAGGCAGAAAAAGAAAGAGATCTTTAGCCTGGTTGTCTCAGCTTTTCATAGGGGTGGTTGACAAGTTGGGCTATAGGGTAAATCATAATGTGCCAAGTACCACGGAGCCTGGAGCCAAGAAAGGGATAATTTCAGGCAAGACCCAGTCTCCAGAGCCAAAACCACTGGCCTGAAAGCTTTTCTCAGACGGTTTGCTGTTCCCATCACTGCTGGGATGAATTTTAACTCATTATTGATCAAGGGAATTTTAAAATCAATTTTAATTAAATGAAAGATTTCTATCATAGCTTGTTCTGTGTGGAAGTCACACAGACGACATATAAATATATGGAGGCAGATCATGCAGAGTAGATTTGTAGCAGTTAGGCACTAAACAGGTAAGAAAGAAGCCAAAGTTACATCTGAAAGCAAATTGGCTATAGTAAACTATCTACAATACTTGTCTATTCCTTCACCCCACCCCCCCTTGTGCCTTTGCTATTGGAATTTAGTCAAGACCTGGCTTTTTTTTTTTTTGTTTACCAAAGTGTTTTAATTAGGTTCTCTCTCAGAACCCAAAATGATGAGAAAAAGTATAAGGGAGCCTACTACATGGTAACTACTGAAAGCCGTGGATTGCTCAGCTGTGCAAGACACAACAGAAAGAATGGAAGCAACAAAATAAACTGTCTAAAGAAAATGCTGACCAACAACTTCAGGTAGTCAAGCAAGCCGCCTCACTCCTTGCTGCACTGGAGGGAGCCTGGGCAGGCAAGTTACACCTTCCTCCCAAGGAGAGAGTATATGCCTTTGCTCCCCACCTCCCTTAGCTGGACTGGGGACTATCCTTGAGATGCCTGAGTTTCCTCAGATCACACCACACAGGAGAACGAGGCTTCCTTCTCCTTTTAGGTACAGTTGACTGACCATGCTGCTCTTAGCCAGGCTCCCAGGGAGCCCCACAAGGATCGATGGACTTGAGGTACTTACATCATTGTGCAAAGCTCAGAAAGAGACAGTTTGCATCTCTCAACACCTACTTACTTTTAAGGCTCCGGTTCCTCACTTAAACCATTGTGCAAAGCTCAGAAAGAGCCAGTTTGCATCTCTCAGCACCTACTTACTTTTAAGGCTCCGGTTCCTAGTATTCTGCCTCAGGCAGAAGGTCATCACACTGCCAGCGCCACAGGTCACAAGTTCATCCTCACGCTCAAGTTTGGGTTCAACAGAGGCTCCAAAGTAAATCGATGGGAGGCGAGTCTGCCATACACAGACGATGCTGTTCAGACTCGTGAGACTCCTGTATCGTTTACCCCTAACGTAAGCCGTTTCATGTACTATAGACTTTACAATTATTAATTCATTAACATTAATTCATTAGTCATCACACTAAGCTGTCTGAGTAGCACAGTCTTATACCAGTTCTTTGGGTAAGAAATCAAAGGGCCAAAAGGTTAAGTGACTTGCCAAAGGTCAAAGAGAAAATTCAATGAGAAAACTGGAATTAGACCTTAAAAATAACCAGTTCCTTGCTTTGTGTTTAATCCACTTTACCTCACCTAATCAAAGGCAACAAATAAAATAAGCAAGGTCCCACAAGGCTCCTCATAGCCAGAAGAGCTTTTTTCAGCTGTAAGGTCTCTACCAAGCCCAGTTAGAGTCTACAAGGCTTCATTGTGTTTTCAAATACAATGCACACTGCAGTAAATAGGTTATTTTACAACCCTGGCCCAGTTTTCAAAGTGGCCTCAATCAGTGTTGTGCAAAACATTCATGTCCAACCACAAAATTACAATCAGTCTTTGTTTGAATTCAGCCTGTGTCCCTGGCCAGCAGTGGTTAGTCCGAACTCTCAGGGTCTGTGAACCGTTACTCAAAGGTTTTTGCAACGTTTTTGCCCTGCCTGGATTTCTCTGAATATTTATAGGCTGCTGTTCTCCAGTGACTTTCATGTTCAGACTGTGCTGGCTGGTGGGGGTGGAAAGGAGATGTAAATAATGGATAAAGTCACATGTTTTCCACTAGCCCACTTGTTTTGCTTCCAGTAAGGGACACGTGTTGCAAGAAAACAACTGCAAGGCTTGACTGTGGGACATTTAAATTAGTGTAACAGTATTTCTACACACTTGAATGTTTTCAAACATCCAGCTATTGTGAAATGACAGTCAACTGTTCGGATATCCAAGCAGACCTGTGGAATTAAAATTTGTAGCATTGCTCAACTTTTTAGGGGTGGGGATGAGAAATATCCCTTCAAAAACTCTTGATGAGGACTACGAAGTACCAGCCAAAGGAATTAGCCTGAAAAATCCATACTGTGTTTTACACTGCAATTAATGCATCCCAAAGCAGGATCACCTGCTGTGTGGAAACTCCTGCAGTGTTGATGTGACCAACGGAGAACACTGAGGACATGGTGGTTACTCTCATTGGTACTTACATAATACCAAACAGCATGAAGAAATCAGAAAAGCATGAGGATTTCCAAATAACTTTGCTGTGCATAAGGCATAAACAAGACCTTACGTCACACATATCTCCTGCTTCACTGGGCTCTTGAACGTGGTGTACTTTGTGCATAATGGAAGGGTTTACATACTTCTTCTGAGGCTACTTTAGTTCTAAGATGCAATGTGGAAGGATCTCAATTCTGATGAACCTCAGGTCCACATAGCTGTAGGTTTGCCATCGTCTGTAAACAGGTCCTGTGCATGCAGCCTTGGCTGTTAGATGGCTTGCTACTTAAAACAAACACAAAGCCAAATGCGTACAGGAGAGAAACAAGCTGATGGCACAATCTAGAGCTGGTTTTGGAAATCAGGCCCTCGTGGGCTGCGTCTGTTCAAAACATTCCCAGCAAGGGATAAACAAAGGAAATATCATCCTTTCTTGTGCTGATGGCAAAATATTCTTTATTCCAAAGATTTGATGAAACAGAAGTCTGTCTGTATGGAGGACAAGTCTTCCTGACTGGAGATGTCTGCAAACCTCAAGTGGAAAATGATGAAACCATAAAAGTTAACTGTTGAAAAGACACATCTAAGAAGCAAAACAGAAGAGAGAAAGACAGCCCACGGACATCTAATGGAAACTGCTTACAATATCAGTACACAAATGCAGTTAAAGCTGATCCACACCAGGATGATGTAAGTTTCATGTCAGCCCAAGTCCTTTGTAAAATACTCAACTCTCTGAGGACTGCACGGAGAGTTGCTTCCTCTGAGAGCAGGTTTTTTCCAAGAGATTTCCAGTAATTCCTGTCTCCCACCAGGACAAAAACACTAGGAGAATTATCAGGTTTATGGTATTTTTGTACTTTTTATATAAATCTGTTCCAAAATCTAAAAGTCTACAGGGTCATTAGAGGGCAAAACATAAGGAAAGAGTATGAAATAAGCAATAGAGTCAGGTTTGTTTTGCTTATTTTATTTTCTTTCTCAAAAGTTTTGTTACTTTCAGTGTAACTGTTATGGAGAAAAGAAAGTGGATTTCCAAAGCTGGCCACTGAATATTCTTTGACTGCTGCTCATAAAACTAGCTGGATAATTGCATTAGAACTTTACAGAAATGTTCTATTAATACAGACTATATTTTGTTTTCCCTTCCAGTTTTGAATAGACTGTCCCTACAACTTTTCAGCTTTGACGGAAAAGAAAAATCTTTTTGCTTCGTAGCTATGATGAAAATACAACACTTTCTATGGAAATCACTTTTTTTTTCTTTGAATAAGATTGTTCCCTTCGTAAAAAATTAAATTTTCCATTAAAAACTCATGGTAGATAAAAAAAATCTTTCATTGTTTCTAGCTCTTTGCTAATTCACTTTCAAGCATACAAGAGAGGGAAGGATCTTTCCAGTTTTTGGTGTCTTGTTCAGTCCATCCTTCCTTTACTTGAACATAAGAGAATTTCAGCATTCATTAAAACTGGAATACAGACTGTCTGAAACATGAGCAGCACAGCATATAGAGGAAAATGCAGTTACATTACAATGACCTTTCATGATTATCTTGTACTCTGTCACAAGTTAAATGAGGTCATTACTGATGTTACTTGCATTCCTCTTCCTTGGCCCATGACTTCAAAGACTAACGGGCCCCTTTTGTCACTGAATTCTTGTCAAAATGTTCAGTCCAATCAGGCCCCTAATAACTACATGCAGGGTAACATTCCCAGATGAAAAGAACATGAAGACACATGCCTTATACATAATTAATCCTTCCAATGAACTTCATGAATTTCAAAATTACACAAAATGGAACAAATCCAACAGATAGTCTCCTGTGGGCATATGAGGTCATGTATCCTGCTAGAAGGGCGAGAAAGCATTATTCTAACATGGATACCCAGCAATGACTCACACAATTTCATTAACTGATTTATTTTCTCTTCCTGCTGCCATGTCTACAGTTAACATGAGGGCTGACAATGTTAATCAATACACCAAGACAGCTGTCTATCATCCCAGAAAACGAGCACCCAAAACTATCACTGGAGTCAAAAGAAGTCCTTGCCGTGCTCTCAGTGCTGCTGCCATCAAGGTGGCAAATTCTGTATCTGGCCAGTTCTAATTATTCACACAACCAAGAAATCAGATGTCTATCCAGAAAACTTTGCTCCTTCCCAAAAAACAGTGTTGGGAGTGGGGGTGGGGTGGAGGGAAGGGTTTGTTCTTGGAAGCGTGTAAAAGTAGCGGTTGACAATTTTCTTTCTAATGAAATGTTTGTCTAATTCGGTCCTGGCAAGGCCGTGCACATGTGGCAGCCACATCAGAAGCATGGGCACTGGCACGAAGAGCAACACGGCCTGAAGTGGTTTTCTGTGCTGCTCCATGCCAGCTGTCTGCTCAAACCCCAGCTCTCACACTTACGTCTGTCGTCCAAGCACTTATTAGCGTTGTGTTAACTAGCGGTTTTGTTGTATTTGTTCAGAATCAATGACATGAGCCTAGCCTTCTAATAACAACATCAGTATTTTCCTCCTTCTTAATTCCAAATCTAACCTTCCATGCGTTATTACTGATATGCATCAAAATGTGCCACACATATCAAAATGAATATTTTACATCGACCTTACCAAAATTTTATGGAATTTTTTGGAAAAAAAAAAAAAAAGTTTTCTTTCCTCGTGAGTAGATAAAAATGTTCTAGAATTCTCAATATTTTCAATATAGGAAAACACCATTCTCCATCCAGCTCTATGCACGTCTTAAAGCCAACACACATCCACAAGTGTGAGGCAAAATCAAACAAAACGTGTAAGAGAAAAAAAAAAAGTAGAAAACAGTCACAAAACCACCTTTGTGCACAAGAAAATTTCAGAAGCTGTATTTCTTGTAGGCAAAATAGCAGGAATTGATTTTTGAGACAGATTATCATAGAAAAGGAAGACTCAAAAGGTCAGCAAGTTCTTCCCCTTGCACAACAGTTGGATAAATATTTCAAGACAACTCCTGATTGATTTCAATCTAATTTGTTGCTAAAAATGTACAGTGAAGGAAATTCTAAGCCTCCTTGGATATATCTTTCAGTGCTTCGTAACTTTCATCATTATATTTTTCCTAATATCTTGTATAAATCAACTTGAAACTTTGCAGTAATTGAATCCAATGACTTTTTTACTTGTTCCATCTGACATGGAGAAAAATGTTGTGTATTTTCTTTATAGGAACTTCTTACATACAAGAAAAGTAACTACCTCCTAGGCTCCACATATGGTATCCTTGCAAATATATCCCAGAATAAGTTGTCTTTTTTACAATCAAATAACATACCTGACTCATCTTCAGTCTGAAAACTTTTAAAAATTCCACATCTTTATCTGCACTTCCACTAACGTGCCAGGTAACCATGAATTTCTCTTCTCTCAGCGTGACACTTTGAATTTGACTTGACTGAAATTCAACATCTTAGTTTTAAATATTTCTTCTATTTATCAGAAAGATTTGAATTCCAGTATCATGCTAAAGAACACCTGCGGCACTTCCCAGCTCACCCTTCTTTGCAAATCTCGTACTTCACTTTTTGAAAACATAATCCAAGATACCAATAACAATGCTAACCGTACGTGAGCCAAGCACAGTCAGCTACAAACCACTCCTCTGATAAGCCCTCCCAGTCTGACATCACACCTTTTTTAATTGTGAATTTAATGTCCATCCCCATCACCCTGCCACCAACCACGTATCTATTTTATGGTCACTTAATCCTAATCACATTTCCCTCCTCCACTTACAACATACACTGTCAAAATCCTCACTAAAATTGGGACTTATCACATCTATTTTTTTTCTCCTAACCTACTGAAATGGTTATCCAAGAAATAATGAAAAATTGGAAAGTCATTATTTATTTTACTTGCAGTAGAATTTAGATGTTCAGCAGAAAGAGCAATCCGCACAAGTTACATCTATATACTTATATTTTCCTCCTTACTCATCCTACCTGGGTATAGTTTAGGACCTTCTACCAGGTGCTTCTGTCCCAGAGCCCCAGAAGAAGCCCCATACAGTAATTGTTCCCTGAGCATTCTTAAACAGGCACCAAGAAAATTGTGCTTAGTGCAAAGGAACAACCACAACTCTGGTCAATGAAAACCATGGCATGGGGAAGACACATTAGTAACAGCAATAGTAGATTTTTGTGTAATTGTCCAGAGGCAGAAGCACTTCCTCGTGAGTTAGGAGACACAGGCTGAAGACCTTTTTCATTCAGAAAAAATTCAAGCCCACATCACCAAATTATTATAAACTCAAAGGCCAAGGATGAGCCACTTAAAATAATCACCTGCCATTGGAAAACAGTGGAATGCACAGACCAACTGTCAAAGAAACGATGGAAGTGGCATTTCAGAGGTCAGAGGGCTCAGAAGGAAATCAATTCTTAAAAAATAAAAAAGTAAGAAAGAAAGAAAGAAACAGTGTTATAGCGATACTTCTTCATCTCATTCCAGCACCAGAATGTCTAAGAAGCTGTAATAAAATTTAAGGGCCATTCCTGAAAGAGAGATGGTGGAAGCTAGCAGCATGGGAAGAGGCTGAGAAAAAAACCACAACATTCTGTTGGAAAGATTATTTTGCAGAGACACAGCAATGGCAGGTAACTTTCTGCAAAACAGCATATAGCTTCTACTCCTAATAGAAATCACAGGAATCGGGTTTGGTATGCACAAACCAGTTAAAACAGTATATTTTGTCCTCAACAGTTAGAAGGATAAAACTATAATCTGAAGTAACCACACATACATTTGCCCTGCAGCAATGGTATGTCAGGACAAGAGCCTGGAAAACAGTAGTTTATAGTAGTCTGCACTTAAACTTGAGGTTTTCAGTTTCTCGGTGGTTAGATCCGATTCAGACAAATAAATTCAGAAAACAAACAGCAAAATACATAAAATTGCAGCAGCAGAGAGGTTAATGCACTCCATAGGTATTGGATTTGTCACCGTTGTAAGTAAAAAGTCGCTGGTACCACATTTTGAGAAGTAGGGTTTATAGAACTGACTCCAACTGGCTATGACACTACTCTAGAAAAGGAAGTTTTCAAAACAAAATCGCTCCCTCTGTGGAAAGGACTTAGAAGGTCATAATCCTCCCAGAGGAGCCATAAACAACCCAAGATAAGGGCAGGGAATTTGCTGCGTGCTCTCGTGCTCAGCCAGACTGCTCTGCTTGTCCTCTCCTGCAGATGTAACCTTGAAGGACACAGTCATGTGCCGCTGACTCACGGAAATGCTTATGAAAAATAAGCAGAGAGTTTTTTTCTCTACATCTTGCACTTTATTAATCATCTGCATTAATTCACACAGAAATTCCTAATCAGTTGTTGGGAGCATACAAGGTCAAGCCCGGACTCCATGGGCATATACAACAGACGCCAGACCCTCACATCCCAAAGCATTTTCCTGAATTTACAGGGAGATACTTGCACACTTTGGCATGAGATTAGCATTGCCCATGGTCACTTTCCAAAGTATCTCAACCAAATCTCTCATCTTGGTGGTACGGATAAACTCCACTCTGGACGTGGATATGAAATTTTAAACTGTCCGAACCTGTCATCATGAGGCTGGGGTAGCAGAAGAGATGTACAAGTCACTGCAAATCAAAATTCTGGAGTGTATGGAACGAGACTGAATGACAACCATCAGATAAACCAACTGCCCCCAAAAGACTGTCCTCAACCAAAAGCCTCTCTTTGTGTCTTTGATGCCTAGGAGCCCTCAGCAGTTACTAACAGGTTTTAGAGTGAATCTGCTTCCACACCATTCAGTATCCTGATTAAACATTTCAATCAGTATTTCAAAAATGAAGTGCCAGTCTCTCCCCAGGTAAAACTTGTTATTGGGATCCTATCAATAAAGTTTATTTTGCTCCTTATCAGTATCTTCCATCAAGGAATATTAGCCTCACTACTGGAAGGTCAGGTCTAACGACAAGGTAACACTTTATAGCTATGCAGAGATGACATCGAAAAAAAAGCATCTCTTAACAGTTTGAATGTGGAAACCTTGACTTTAGTAGTTGTCTTTTCTAAGATAAAAATGATACACATCTCAAAAACCTTACTTTTCAGAGATTTAAAAAGCTGAAGCCAGGCCGAGACGAACGACAATGTTTAATTTTGATTTTAAAAGCAGATTTTGAACACCAATAGCAGCAGAGCATTTTATGAGGAGCTGCATGTAGACCTTAGATCATTTTTAACTCCAGAGACAGATTTTCCCTTCTGCTCTCCCTCTTTTGTTAATCTTTTAGGTTAAGCAAAGAAGATTAGCCCCCACATTTCCCCAGAGACCCTTACAAACTGCATACCGGGGGGACCTCAGGAGACTTGTATGTGAAGATAATGCCAAGATTTAACTCAGCAGTATAATACTTTGAAAAGATTTTTAATGGTGTCATAAACAAAGCACGCCACTATACACAGAGACTTACCAGCACCAGTTCCATGCTTGTTTTCCGCCCACAGATTCACATGAAAATCTCAGGAGCCTGCATAGGAGACAGTGGCTATTAGGCAACTATTTAGCTTTTAGTACTATGTTTATTTTGGGTGGAAAGGTCATGTCATATAAGCAGTGACAAAATTACAATCTGGAAGCTTTGTCAGTACAACTACTCTTACACTAGTGACTCTTGTTGGAATAGCCGGGTTGGCCAAAAATCACAACCCAGCCCATCTCTGCCCATCGTGTCCCTGCTAGTAGATGTCCGTACTGCAGCACAGGCTCTGTTAGCAGAACTGTAAGCAGAGGTTTTCTGTTACAGAACACAGCCCTGAAACAAACCTGCAATCAACTCAAAAGTCAGAAACTATAGAATAAAAAAAAGTAAAAACAAAACCCAAAGTGACTAGCTCTTTGTTTCTTCTAATTTCCCTAATGGTACCAGATTAACTTTGTAAGTAGCCACAGGGGAAAACAGAGGCAGAGAATGAAAACCTCCCAGTTTAAACTGTCAACATCTTGATACCTCTGGCAAGGAAATAACATTTGCAGAGCCTAAGAATCGGAGGCCATTCAGTTGGAAACTTTTGCATGTGAGACTAAATTCCTGCCCACTTGTATTTGAGAAAAACCTATGTGACTATTTATTTATTTAAGAGATGGGCTTAGTTTTATCTTCCAGGCCAAGTGCCAGTGCTCCTCATTAAGTCCTGCCTCTCAAAATTCCTCCTACAACTACAATTAAATCAAACCCTGTTCCTTCCCTGTCCTGAACGCTGAAAGCACAACTCGGTTAAACTGCTTCAGTGCTCCACTCCAGGGCTCCTTCTGCAATGGAGGGAAAGGATGCAGTACCTATGGATTCTTTATCTATGGATAAAGAATTCAGCTATTTTAATTTTTCTTAGTTTTCCATAAAGTTTGAGACCGGACACAGTGGGGACAAAGAGAACAAATGGTTTCCTGGAATGCAGATGAATGTTTGAAACATTTACTAACAGAGAAAGGAGGGCGATACCTAGCACTTGTGCGGATTCACGGAACACAGGCATGCTTTAATTTGCCATAACGCTCTACAAACAAGGTTATGAAGTAGCACGGCTGGATTTATTAGCTTTTGTACCTCATTCACTGTTGTGAAGATAAAGTGACTCTTGTGCACTGGATTAAAGGAAAAAGCCATAAACATTACAATACAAAGCATACACAGTATTCTTTATCAGTGTTTTAGAAAGACCTTCTCCCCAGAAAATAGAAAAGACTTTCTAAGTCTCTTACTCCTAAAGCAAAAAGGGGCTCTCAGACACAGCCAACTTCCCTGTGCTGCAAGTTCCTATTACAGCCTTCATCCTTCTGAGTTTCTGCAGAGCTCAGAAAGAAAAAGCTCCATTTATTTATTTGGGAACTCAGCTTTTTAGACCTTTTCCGGGAAGAGGAGGGCACCAAAAAGGTATGGAAGAGGAAATACAAGGAGCTCCACCGCAAGTAGTTTCCTATATAAACAGATTTAACAGAAGTAATTTTGTCAAGGCTACATGCTGGTCTTGCTGCACCTCTCTGTGTGCGTTAGCCCCAGGCTGTAAGAAAAACCTAGCCGTTAGAAAACATCAGGTTCAGGGCTCTGGGTAGAATTCAGGTCAGTTCAGCATGGCCCCAGGACACACTATTGAGACTTTCAGATGCTCTCACAAGACAGAAGAAGAGGGAGAATCCAAAGCAAAATATCCCTCCTCCTCCTCCTCACATGCAAGCAGAGGTGAGTTTCCTAGATCACTGCTGAGCAGCAACAGGCAACCCAGTCATCTCATTTACAGTGATAACACATTTGCAATCAATGTATATATCCCAAACCGAGATCAGTATAACTTAAAACAAAGCTGACCTGGTCTGTTTAAGATAACAGTGGTGAAAATTCATTATGTGAAATACCCCCAGAGTGAAGGACTGCCAGCAGAGAGATCACAGGGAAACCTAGGATCTGAAAAGCTTTCCAATGGTGGTTTTTTGCCTTTACTGACTGGAAGGATAAGCACAAGGATAATTATCCACCTAATTCAGGTGAATTATTTAGTGCCTAAAGGCGTGGTTCTGCAAAAGCTAAAACTTTCCTCGCTCCCTGCCTCTGTCCCCTGCTGTGTTTATGACCCTCCCCTTGTGCTTGTCTGAATTTGCAGTGAAACAATTCAGGGAGCTAAACCAAAAGAAAATTAATCATACAAAAAAAGCCAATAGTTTGCTGCCAGCTTAGCTCCCTGAACCAAGTCACCAAGCACTTGCCCTGATGCAAGGGAGGAGCGTGCCCAGGGCTGCATGTGTGCAAGAAAAGGGGAACGGGACAACAGCAGCACAGACTCAGACTGGTTTAAACTATTGTAAAATCAGTGCTCAAATCAGGTGGGATGAAAGCAGGCCATGTGTTCCTTCCAGAGATTATCTTAACATCAGACTGACTTTACAAGGTAAACTGAATGCTCCGTAGATACATAAGTGCATATAAACTCTTGTGCAATTTTGATTGCAGTTGGTACATGGAGCTTTGTACATTCATCTATGTGCCAAAACATGCCTGTAAATCACTGGTTTACATATGCAATGTAGACTTTATTTGCCAAAGAGTGTTTGGATTGCCTGAAGAGTTTAGGTCAAATATGTTCCACACTTCAGGTTTTATTAAAGACAAAAAAAAAGCTTGTTTTCTTAAAATAAGTTGTCTTTTGTAAAGACTATAGCCAAAATAAATGTGTTCTTATTTTCTTAATAACATTGTGGTTTAAGGAGCTTTTCTTTAAAAATATTATTTTCTAGTGTTTGAAAACACAAATTCTGGATCACTAGATCCAGAGAGGATATCTAAGAGTGAAAGCTTATGGGAAATTGGCTAATAAAAATGAAATCAAACTTTCATTGCCAGAATAAATAAGAAAGTAAGCAGGAGGAGATATTAAAAAATAGAAAACAGCTGTGGGGGGAAGAATAGCAAAAACATGAAAGGGTTAAACAAGTATAGGACAGCTTCAATCACTTGATACAGGAAAAATAGGCATAAACTAAATAAAAGCATTGCAAAGATGAAATAGATAAAGAAAGAAAACCATCAGGAACCATAGAAATAAAATGAAACCAATGCAAACCAATGAAAAGTGACAGGGAGCAGCTCAGATTACCTACAGGTAGAACCATGCTACAGAGAAGTTCACCTGTCCCTCCTAATGCCACAGAGAGGGTAGAACCCTGTGTGCTTAAAAAAAAGTCAGTTATGAGTACTCAGGTAGGAACTTAAATTCAAGCCCTAATTATCACTTCTGTAAAGCTTCTTTTAAACATTCTTATTCTGAAGTCAGTTTATGACACCTGCATATTTGACATAAATAATTTCTGTACAACTTATTCCAGTCCATCCAAATCAAACCTCCAATCCATTCCAAGAAGCAACCTGAAATCCAAAGAGGAGAAGCAGTTGAAGAGATGCAATTTGCAGGGGCAAGCCACAAATAGCTACCAGTCCAAAATAATGTTTCAGTTGGGGCCTCTGCTGGGAAAACGGGTACAGGCAGAAGTCTACAGGCTGCTGAATTCAAATAAAGTCAACTTTAGCTTGCAAACACTTGCTTAGCCCCTGCACATTTGAAGGATGATAACTGCATTTCTGAAGTGCTCTCAGGTGTAGAGCATCCTCACTCCAGCAGCCCTACCAGGAAGATGCTCAGTGTCTCTTCTCATCTCTCATTCATCCGGGTTTTTGATATACACAAACCCAATCTGGTTGCCAGGAAGGCGAAGAAAAGGTCAACAAACTCCCTTGCTGCAAGTTAGTTTGTCAAACTCCATTCTCGGCAGCATGACTTTACATGTTAATGCGAGTGTTTGCCTCTGTGTCAATAGCCCCTATTGTGTGCATTTGTAACACAAGATTTATGGTAAAGCTTGCAACATTTTTCAGGCATAATAAGCGTTTATTCACCATCCCAGGTCTATAAGCAGAGGCCTGACAAGTAATTATTGACACATTGTGCAGAAATAAAAGCAGTGGGCGAGCTGCTGTTGCGAATGGCAGCGTGGGTAGGGGGAAGGAGGGGCTGTGTCAAAGGAGTGACAGCCTTGGTGCCCAACATTGTCAAAGCCGACTTGACTTGCACTGTTCTGCGTGCCTGACTGTATTTGTGCTCCCTGTCACTTGGGTGTGACATGCCAAAACATGAGGAGTGCTCCTTTTCTCATGCTAATGCTTTGTAATGACAGCTTTGTGATCCCCGGGCTGTGGTAGTGCTCAACAAGTCAAGGTGTGACAGGCAGCAGTCCCCTTTGTCAGCCAGTGCTGCACTGCCCTCACCAAATACCGTATTTCTCCCCAGACTAAAATGTACCTAATGCCTGGGAGAACACTGGCACCCTATTAGCATTACGGAGCAGACAGCTGGGGGTATCGACTGTACACATACCTGTGCGCACAGCCCGGAGCAACGTGTTCCCTGCTTGCCTGCCACAATAACTTACCCAACTGTGTTTGTCACAGAGCTACATGTCACCGTTACATGAGAAAGAGACGGAATTTGAAAATCTATTCCCAAGCCATTTTTCGTGAGCTGCTTCCCTCTTCGGGGTTCAAAGCTGCTTTTCTCTGTCACATGGTAAACAACTTGTCAGCTTCAAGCTAAGCCTGAGAAAGTTGTGCAGCAGTTTTACGGCGTTTTGGCATAACGAGTAAACCCTCCTCGGGATTAACTCAGCCTCTGAACAGCACAAGGTATCACCAGACAGGATTAGGGTGTATTAGCAAAGCAGTGTGAAGGAAGGTTGCACGACGCCTACTTATGTTATGCTTGGCTGTAAAACCGAGTGTCACATTAGCACAAAGTTCAACCAAAAAACCAAAGTGGCCCTAAAACTGTGCTTTACATGTGAGAGAAAGCTGAGCAGGCAAGGGCAGAGCTCAGGCTGCCTAGACTAAGCAGTGAGTTGGCTTCATGGGGTTTGGAGTTTGGAAATGGCTTGGAGAAGCAGATGAGCTTGGCTACTTACATGAAGTTTATCCAAATGATCCAAAACTCAATGATCAGCAAAGCTGGGCTAGGAAGCTTGCCAGAACAGGCTTTTTCACAAGATTTATGGTGCTTCCTGCTTCTTGTTCCCAGGCATAACCAGGAAGTGAGTGGAGTAAAAATGGAAAATATTTTTAGAAAAGTTATGAATCTCTTTTTCAAAGGTCAAAGAAGTTCATGATAAAAATTTAATGTTAACTTTCAGATCTTTTTTTCTTTCTTATCCAAGTTTTGCCCAGCAGCTTGATAGATTATTAATCTGAAACGTTCAGGTATTGATGGGAAAAGACAAAGGACACGTTAAAAAAAATCCAAAATCAAAGCCAACACATTAGAAAGCACAGGTTACTTACTGTAATTATTTCTTTTCCCCAGCGACACCACTAGGGACTAAAGATCCCATTACATTAGGCATCCCAAACACAGAATGACAATCTGCTCCATACAGCTTGGTCCAAGATTTCAGCACACTAAGCATGGAGGGTAAGGGGGAGAGCAGGGGGTGGAGAGGGGGACATGAATGAAAATTCCTTTATGATCTGAACTCTAGCATCGCAGAGATTGAGATTTTCAAAGCTGCCTATGACATCTGGAGACCATTGCTCCCCACAGAGGTACCACCATCTCATGAATTCACGGAGCCGTATTATAATGTTTTTCCTCCTCTATCACCCCACGTCAGATGCAGCTGAACTGTGATCTGCCGAGCAGCTGAGCCAGGGAGGGAAATGCAATGGTACTGCACAGCAGGAGCCACGATGCTCAAAGGATGCTGCTTGAAGGTCCTTACCCAGCTGCAACGCAGAGTTGAGACCCAAACCTACCGCAAAGCCCGGTGAACCAGATAGCCGGTCCTGCTGTGTGATTTAACCCAGCACAGCCTTGCTCGTCTCAGCTTACAGGAAGTTCAGGTGTCTGCACTCACATCAAGCCTGAAGAGCAGCCTTAAGAGCTTGAAAAATGCAGTCTTTGGGTTTAACTGTGAGAAAAGCAACAGTTTTGCTCTCCCTCTTCAACATGCACATACCATTACAGTAGCAAAGGCTACCCAAGAGAATCTGCAGTTTCGCGTTCCCACTCCTTGCTTTACCCAGTAACTCAAGGTTTCTGCACAACCTCTTTGACTGTGTTCTAGGACCATGGGACATATCTCCCTGAGATGGGCAGACTGCTTGTGTTGAAAAGTGGTCTGATGTGCTGATCAAAGTGTTGATAAAGTCTGAAAACTTGTTTATTTTCCTATTTCATATCAGATGATTCATTAGTTCCCAGGGGATAAAAATACCTGTAAGAGCTTTGATTTAGTCAGAGGCTGGATTAAACTGGTTTGCACAAGAAGAGCTTTATAAAGCTTCAGCTAGATACACAGTCTCAACAGTTCAAACAAAGAAGAAATCTTCAGAGATCAAGGTAGGCTAGAAACAAGCTCTCCATCCACGGAGGAGCCCAAGTCCCCTTCTGTGTCTGCAGGCTGACTGGCATTTCCTTCTGCTCTCAGTCCTCACTCTCGACTAGAATTAGCCTAAATCCAGTTGTCCTTCCCTGCTTTCACTGTAGATCTTATTATTCTTCTGAAATCCTCTCTTTTCCAACAATATGCTCTGATCTTTGCAAATAACAACTTGCAGTGAACTATCAGCTGTGTCTGCTGTTCTCACTCCAGTACTTCCACGCACAGAGAAATTTATTTGAGGGCTCTAGAGGGTCTGCACCGATATTTGCACCTTTCAATGTACTGACATCTCTAATTACCCTCTGCTTCTAGGTTTATCTTTGTGGAGCCTGGGCTCCACATGCAAAATCAAAACAGAGCAGTGCCCTTTCCCTCTCTCACCCCTGTTTGGGTGCCTATCTTCTTTGCCCTCCTTAAGTCTGAATTTCCTAGATAACACATCTCAAGTGCTAGAGATTTCAGACAGGCCAGGGCCACAGGCCTCAAACTCCTGATACCTGTAGATTTTTTGGAGAGGAAATTGAAGTAATAAATAGAAACTGGTATAAGACTCACCAAGAGTAACATCATCAAATAGAGCTCATCTGGCCAGGACCCATCAGAAAGACACGATTCTGCAAGATACAAATCTGCTTTCAGATGTTTGGAATTTCTCTGTTAAATTGCCCTGTTATTAGATATTCATTTTAGACCCCCAATAAGACCCAACATTGCAGCTAAACCTTCCTCAGCTCTTTGTGGAGGAACGCAGGTAAGGCGGATGCGGTGACGTGGGGCAATGCTGTCCCGGGGAGAACTCCCTCTGGTTTCCAGGGCTCCAGCACAGCCTGTGGTTGCAGTCGGTTAGTGTGGGTCAGAAGCCAGTATTTTCTCTAAACAGACAGAGGATATTTGCCACATAAATTGTGGTTTAATCAACAAAAGAAAACCTTGGATTTTGCTTGATGCATTTTCATTTAATTAAAGGTTCCAGGACAAGCAGGTATTTTACTGTGTTACTGGGAGAGCTACTTTTGGCAAGGCTTGTGTCGCCACTGAAACAGGCTGGAAACAGAATGACAGGCTTCTGCACTCGTGCTGTCACAGTCACATTTCACCAGGCTGCCTTGGGGCCAGCAGGAGATTGAGAATTGCCAATTTTCATCAAAGGCGTTATGCCCCACAGGCAAGTCCCATCCGCAGGGAGAGGTGTTGCCCAGCATGGGAACCTCCAGCACACCACGCCAAACACAAAGTCTGCTGCTTCCTTTTAGTGTGAAACCATTTGGAACATCTCTGCCACTTTTTTTTTCCCCCCTCTTAAAAGTGATGATACTGATGGATGGGGAAGGTCCTGTATGTGGCAGCCAGGAGATACGCAAACACGCTGCACAGTGAGGGTGAGCCTGTGATGTCTCTACAGTAGCGCGGAGGTTTCAGACCATTGTTAAGGGAGATATTGCTTTTCAACAGGCTGACAGGGTGCAGCTGCCGAGCTCTTCGGAACCTGTTCTGTTTCCTCTTGGCTGTAGTTTCCCTGGGGAACAGCAGCATGGTGAGGCGGTAGCCATGCGGATTTGAGGGCAAGAAGCACGCTTTCCAGTTGATAGAGGTTTGCCTGGGATTTTGACAAGTGTGTCTGTCTATTGCCTCAGAAATCAACAGAGCAGGGGCAGCAGGAAGCGGGCAGACAGCCGCCTGTCTTTGTGGGGCTGGGCGATGGAGAGCCGTGGCTGCTGGGCTGAGGTGCGGAGAAGGGGACACAGGAGGGTGTGATGTCCAGGGTCCAGGCAGCTTTGGGGCACAGTGCATCCATTCTATGATTCTATGATATGACCATTCATCTTCAGCAACTACAGTCAGACAGTTAAATTGCAGAAGAGATGGTCAAATACAAGGCTGAGGGAACGTTACACAAAGCAGGTATGTAGTCTGCCTGGGCTTAGACATCAGGTTAAACCATACAGGTGTTATTTTAAACTCCAGTGCTCACGAATAGGATTGTGTTTGCTAATCACTAACATAAGCCTACAGCTGAAGAACCCCTAAAGTTTCTCCCCTGCTCTGGATTTTGGCAGTGCCAAAATTCACCATCTCCATCAGCATGGTGCCCTGGTGTACGCTGTCAAACTGCACAGGAAAAGCAAAGCAAGCTTTCCCCCAAAAGCTATAGCATTCATAAGCAAGAGTCAAGTGCAAGAGGGGATGCAGAAGGCAAGAACATTTGCAAAGCCACACAGTGGAAGGAGAACCAAGAATAAAACCGAGGTCTTCCAAATCTGATTTTACAAACCCTCACAGTCTTGTGTGCACAAATGCACAAGCATGGATGCACTACAGGTGCACTATAGGCATATATAGTCATGTATTCCTAGACAAAAGTTAAATAAAAACTAAATTTGGATTAAAATTAGGTAATTATCGACACACTGAAATAATTTCAGAAATCAATCTTAAGAAAATTAAATAGCTAGGTTAAGCTAAAAAGAAATCCAGACAAGTTATGATTCAGCACACATTTAAAGTATCCTCCTGACTTCATCCCTCTCCTGAAGTAATGCAGATTGCTTTGATTAAGGCATTTCAGTGTTTTCGGCCCAGGCTTACTTATGTTTAATGATACCATACTTTTTAAAAAGGAGAAATTCCTAATTTAAGTGGGTCTAGTTCCAAACTTCTTTGTACTAGGTTCACATTTGCCACTAACTTTTAGATACCTTTTGCCACTCCACAAAGACTGAAGTCAGTTGTTAGTTTATATTTCACGCTTGGGAACAACAGGATCACCAGGAAAACAGCCATCTTACACATACTCTGGTCTGGAAACATTCTGGTCTAATCCAACACTTCCCCTCAAGAGCTTTTTGCTTTGGGTGTGAGCTGTCGCAATGATTCCTCCGGCTGCTCAGGGACACACGTTACACAGCACTAGTTTACAGGTAAGATCCATTTGAGCCTCCGCCCAGATCTCCCTGAGCACAAGACCAGACCCTCTGCCCTCTGTAGAGCGAGGATCGGCAACCCAACCAACCCAGACCCAGCACAGCCTGGCTGGCCTCGGCATTTCTGAGGGTTCCCAGGGAATAACTTGGGCGTGTCATCAGTTGGTCCTAAGCCCTGCCTCATAGTCGTATACGATCGTGATTTCAGCTATCATGGTATACGTAAGCAGAAGCAAGTATTTGTGTCAAGACAAGGAAGATCAAGTGTCCAACCACAAATATCTAGTGAGAAAGTGTTATTCTGGTTTCTTTACTAACACACTGACTTCTTGAGTAAGAAATCCATTTTGTGAGCCCTGTAAGTGCTTTTTGTAGCCCTGCAGCATTGCCAGGCTCATTTCCCCATTCCTCTTCATTATACCATGCCCCAATCTAACAGTAATCAGCAAGAGGCCTTGCAGAGAGGCAGCCATCTTTCAGGGTAACTTTGTGGGATCACAATCTTGCAAAGACCAATTTTATCAACACTGATTGTAATATGTCTCAGGTTAGCAACCGAGTTATTCTCTTTTCCAGAAAGCAAATGACTTGAAATATTCCCTTCATCCAACACAGTTACCTGGCATCTATTTACCTGCAAATATAATAAAGTGGTATTTGCCATTAAAGACAAGATCACTCTAACCTAGCTGTCATGGAAATGGTTTCCTCTTAGCAATCTTTTTTTTTTCTCTAAATAAAATTATTCTAAAAATATGTTAGCATGTAACAGATCCTTACTGAGGAGGCCAAGCCAGTCCATTGAGTCTTGCAAAGGGAAATGGTACCAGACAAACCACTTTGGCTAATGTAACCTGGACAGATGAACAGCTGATCTATCTTTAGGATGATCGAGTTTCCATCAAGTTCAAAGTAAGGGAAGGCAAACCAAGGACATCCTTCCCCTCTCTTCATTATACATTTACTTTATTCATCAGAGTTCTCCCCTCATGCCTCTATGGAAATATATATTAAATAGCCCAAGTTTTCCAACCATAATAACTCACTTGTAAACTCCTAGGAAATTCCATTAGTACAAGCTCTCCTTTAATTTAGCTTCACAACATCTGGTGAACACAACAATAGTATCACTCACAAAAAACCTTTCAAGTTGAACTTCTAGTAGGTTTTTAGAGAAGACAGAGGGAAATAGTGGGAGAGCTGAACACCGATCAGCACACAGCAAAAGTTGCAAATCACCCCAGGAATTCCAGGATGATTAAAACACTTTATAACTTTTTATCTCTAATTTATGACAGCTGATATAATTGGTCACATGAGGAAACAGCCTGATTGGTCAAAAGTAGTACAAAGCCTTGTGTACAAAGGGCCAGTTTTGCTCCCATTGAAATCATTGACAAAACTCCCCTTGTCTTCAGTAAGGCATAATTTAGATTCTAAGTCTTGTTGATGGCATGGTTTGAAGGTTTGCCATAATGCTTTCCTTTACATCCTTATGCTCCTGAAAACACCCACACACAGATAATACACATGGTGGGACTGGGCCAACTTCCACTCCACCCCAGTAGCATTGCACAATTGTCCTCGTCCCATCCTGCTGTTAACTGACAACCTCTGTGTTAAACACTTTTTTCACTACAACAATAATTTATTCATTATTGCTAACTTAACCCACAGCAGCCTGAGGAATTCCAGAGTAATAGCGCAATTCAAGCTTACATCTGATCCAACCTCCCAGCTGCAAAAAAGAAACAGCTTGGCGTTCCACACAGTTCCTTTAAAAACCACACTAAAATTATACAGAAATATGAATTAATGTTTTTCTGCTTATCTATTCCTTCAGTGGTTGTTCGGTCGGCCTGGCTAGGACAGTTCCATATACATTTAAAATATCAATCTAATCTGCCCAAAGAGCTATTGATTTATCAGCTCCATCTCGGTGTCGCTATTGAATGTCTTCAGAAATCTGCCAAATATGTCTATCCTTTCCACTACTTCTATCAGTCCTCTAGCCTCAATGTCAGCTCATCTATTGATCCAAAAGCAGTTCTGGTCTTCCAGTCTACTAGCTCTCTCTCCTCTTTTCCTATTGCAGATGCACTTGTAATAGGTGCATAAAATTTAAGGGTAATACTAGCACTCCCTTCCTTACAACAACATTCACCTTACCAGTCCAGTTCCTCCAAAATAAAATTTATGCAATGAAACCAAGGGGGATGGTGGTGAGGGGTGTGGATGGTGGTGAAGAGAGATAATAATTTTTAAAATATTTGTAAAATTAGGAGAAAGTGTATGTTCCCCTAGTGTATATTCTTATTATTATTTTCAGTAGGCATTTTGAAGGGTAGCCTAAATTGGCTGGGGATTCAGTTTCTACTAAAAGTCAAAGGATGTTCAGAACTTCCTTCAGCCTACCTTGCACAATTTCAGCTCTATGGGCTGCAGCCCATCCCATCCTTTCTACATCAGCCTGACCCACGGCTCCTTGTCCAGCAATCTCTTGAGATAGATTCATCTTTCTGTCCACACACATGCGTAGACCAATTCTGAAAAGATGCTTCTGTCACAATTCATGCAAAATATGCAAAAAATATATTAAGTTACAACTTGAGGAATAGTCACACATTCCATCAGCGATGGGCTGCTGTTTGTGAGCACAATTAATCTATAATAATGATTATTCCCCACTTGCCAGTGTGTTCTAGTCACCTATTGTTCATCTAACAAACTTCGGTAAGAGCATACGGCAGAAAGGGGAGCTGTCACTTGTTTCCATCTGTGCTGCTTTGTGAAGTCAGTGACATCTGGAAACTCGACACAGCAGCACAACGTGGCAATCCCCAGCAGAAACGAACGGCTCCCATTTACAGGACGTCTTTCATACACCATTCTGCTGATAACAGAGAAGTGACTCAAGGAACCAGCTGATGGCAAACAAGCCTAGCTTAACCTCTCTTTCCAAATTCCTTTTTTAATGTTCAATTCTTGGCTTCATTAAGAGTCCAAAGTCTTTTGAAATTTCAATTCAGTTGCCCAGATTTTTCAGTAGTGGGATTTCCCATGAGCAAATGCCATAAGAAAGCAGATTTCATTTCAAGGAAGCATTTCACAAGCCTGCTAATTATTCTGCGTACAAACACGCCGAGGGGCAACAATCACTTGGGCAAAGTCCCCAACAGCCCTGTTACTAGAAGAACATGCACTTTGGGGAATGCTAAGTTAGGCAGGCAAAGTGTTGGTGCAACTGCTGTGTTTATTTAAGAACAGCAAAGAACTGGCCCTACCATGTCTGGGGGACTAAATAAACCAAAAAGAACCTGGAGCTGTTGGAACACTTCTTAAAGCAAAACAATAATTTAATTAAATTACAGAACAAACACTTATAAAAGTGAAAATTAATCAACTCCTACTTCTAAAACCCATTGAACAAGTGCTTTTTGCTATACTGAAATATAACACACTCAGGAACTAACTGTGAAATGCACTGTTGGTATTCAGTCTCATCTACGTATATTTAGGTTTTACTGACAGAAACGTTGACTAAGGACACTGTATTCAGGTCTGTGTTTTTCTCAGTTTTTTTTAAACTAGTTAAGTTATACCAATAAAAATTTTAATGAAAACTCAGTTATACTTGTATAAAGATTACTTTCTCTGGTGTAATTATGTCACTATGAATATAGATTTGAATACGTCTTTAGAAAGCAACCTTATATAAGTGTACCTGTAAAGGATTCAAGACTTTAAACTGTAACAGAACATTTAAAGCAGTATGGTTTTCGAACGCAGCCAAGGCTGTAAGCTGTATTTATAAGCTCTGCTCTCTGCAGAAATCCTGTGCTTCATTGGGTTATACACAGAGCTCCTTGCAGGATCGAGGTCTCCATCAAGCAGTTTACATACATAAATAGAAAGCTGTTTGCACAGAATCTTGCACTCAGCTTACCTACACAAAATGAAGCCACAGAGGTTTGACTGGTTCTAAATCGTGTCTTAGCTCTGATTCTCTTCAAATATAATTTAAAAAATTTAAAAGTGAGGTATATGGTTGAAAGAGAAGGAATTATAACAATATCAGCAAAAATAAGCTTTGGATTAAAAGTAGAAGGTTTGATAATTCCAACATTCCTTCTTCATGACCATACGGGAAAATAACCAAGCAGAATCTGTTCCTTTTGCTTTGCTGTTCAACAGAGCAAGGTCTTACCAACACAGAATTACAGGGAAGAGCATTTTGGTATCCAGGCAAGGTCTGTCTTGGAAAGGAAACTGCCAGAAGAGATGTCGTTATCTCAGTAACAGTGACCAGCTACTCCTCCCCTCCCTCCCATGAGAACCACAGCACTGAAGTGGACCAGACCCAGACTTGTTCTAACTTCTGACTGTCCAGTGGATAATCCAGCATTTAAGATAACCAAACAGCCATGACCTAATATCTACACCTGATGCTGTCACGGGATGTATTACACATCTGTGCCACTTGCTTTCTTGCTACTTCATCCAGACCTGTATCACAGGACTCATCTATTTGATGTACCCCCAGGTGGCTCCCCTGGTTCTCCAGTTACTGCTGCAGAACTAAACTCCATCACCTGGAAGGAACTCTGGATTTCTTCAGGCATGTCAGCAGCCTGCTCCATCATCACCACCCCTCCACTAAAGTCCAGAGAGATGAGCCCTACAACCTAGCATATAACTTGCCTGGGCAAGTTATGAACCACAAACAGAGGAAAAAATTTAATGACATTAAGAAAAAACAAGTATCCAGGAGATAAATATTTACATTGTGTTTACAGCCCAAAGACAACAAGTGGTTAATAACCAAGTTGCTCTGTCTTCCAAGATCATAAGTCATAGAAACTAGAGAAGAAATTCAGAAAACAAAAGCTTCAGGATGTCAGCAAAATAGAAAGGGAAAAAGAAAAACAAGAAATAGTAATCAAGGATTTCAGGCCCACAGCCCAGGCAAGAGTCTGGAGCAGAAGGGTGTGTTGTGCTAAGCTTGGCAGAATCACTCCTGCAAAAGGTTCCCTTCGATGGTTTATTTACAAACCAGAATTATAGTCATAGATGTTCTACCTTTTCAAAACCTGCTCTTCTGCTCCTACTGGGCATGAGAGAGGGGGCACAAAGCCTGGTCCCGCAAGGAGGCAGAAGGGCTTGGCTCTCCTCCGAGCACACTCAGCTGCATAAAGGTCCAGGTCAGAACTCTGTGTTTCTGAAAAGGTTTATTGAAGATGTTTGAATATTTGCTTTTTAAGTCTTTGTGGTTTATGACACACACTTCAAAAATGGAAAATAACATTCTCTCCCCCTTTTCCAAGCATGGGAGACACAGGGAGTGGGGCTGCCCACAGGAGCCTCGATGCTATCCCTAGTTCTCCCCTTGGCTGACTACAGACATCCATTGCAGTCCAAGGTAGAGCGCCAGCAGCACAGCAATGCCGGAGGGCACACCTCTGCCCGGGCTGCCTGCTCCAGCCTTCTCCACAGCATCAAGACACCGTTGATGCCTACAGAGAATCTGTGTTCCCACATCGCATCCTAGAAGACAGGCTGCCTGAGGCCCATTCGACAGATGATGGACTTACCCTCAGAAAGTGGCACAGAAGCTTGTGACAGAACTGAAACCCAAAACCAGGTTTCCCAAACCCAAAGTTTGTATTTATTGTTGCATCGTCTTTCCATTGGACTAGCTAAACTTCAAGTCACTGCCTTTCTGTTTTCTGTCTGGGAATTCCAAAAAGAGAATATAGTTCTGTGAAGTATACAACTAACAAAAGAGGCAGCTGCCCCTAAAAAAAAAACTGAATCCCTTTGCATGGGATAAAGCCTTTGTTTATTTTTGTGTGGATTGCAGGAGTTGGTAAGAACATGCCCCAAGTGAATTACCCTGTTATTGTAAGGTAATGCAGCTAATGCTGCAAACCTGATTGGACGTGAGTGCAATCAATAGAGATAAGCAGAAGCAGCAGCCAGATTTGTTGAATAAATGAATTCTTGCAAGTGACTTGCTCAGCTGCTCCATCAATGACAAAACTCCCATCGATTTCAATGGGAAGTAGGATCAGGCCCTGATTTCTGACACTGCTGATATCAGGAGTCTGTTATATAACAGGTGACATAGAATTAATCAGAATTAAAAAAAAAAAATTTAAAATAAACCTCTTTTTCTGCCCCCAAACTTCCATGGACCCCTGCCCTACAAATAATAATCTCTGTTATTATTCTTTCTCCCAAACTGTAATGCAACAGAACAGAATGGCAATGCCAGCACTCCTGTTAAGATCTCACAGCCCTCATTAACAAATTTAATAGAGGCATTGGAGTATTTCAGGAGTGTAGGATGTTACAGACTAAGGGCTTTAGTTTATGGTGTAATTTTATGTTCTTGCTTCACACTAAGGCAACATATTTATTCCAGGGCCTTTGTCTTTTTGGGGTTTTTTTGTGTGTTTTTTTTAAAGCACTCAGTTAAGTCAGTGAAGCACTCCTTTAGCAATACCTGCAAACTGATAAACACAGGGCTGCCCATTTATCAGCCAAAAGAGAAGAAGAGAAACTAAGCCCAGGATTACTCAACTTGCACAGTGTGAGGATTTACTCCTTCAGCTTCCAGGTCAAGCATCCTTGGGGCTGGAGAAATCTTGACTTGTGCCCTGAAACTGCTCCTTCTGCAGAAGCAGGAGGCCAAAACAGACAAGAGCCATGGGCTAAAGCCAGCAATCAGCCCTTACCTTTGTAGACATAACTATGTGGAAGTATAAGTTATATCCCCGTTTAAATGGGTGTAAACCTGGAACAATGACAGTTTCTCTATTGTCTACCTTTGCCAATGAAAACAAGTCCAGACTATGAGAGCTTGCACATCTTGCTGTAAGTACAATGACACATTTGGATGAAAAAGAGTGTAAAAGAAGAGAGGTCATTACTACTACCTGCCCAGGTGATCGCTAACTGAATAAGAATGGGATGAAGTAAAGCCGTGTAATCTTTTCAGGAGAAAAAAATAAACCTCTGTGAGAAAGTTCCAAGTCACAGTTCAGAATACAGCTTCACAAACAAAGTCCTGAAAGCACTCTCCTCCCACTTAAAACCTCCCTCTTGCTGGTGGAAAAGTGTCTCTGTAGCAACTGTAGAAATCAACCCCCTGGAAGATCAAAGTTATATACTTTTCAGCTGTCTAACACAATGCAACAACCAGAACAAACCTGGAGTTAACGTGGAATCCTGAAGCAACAGGACGCTATAGGATGAAGCAAATGTACAAGAGTTAACAGAGCACTGAAGGACCACCACTGTGTTGGATGGACAAAAGATGACAACTCTTTTGTTGAGGAGTTTTGCATGATAAGAGTAAAATTTCATTAAAATGCATTTAGTCTTAATGCATCAAATGCTGCCGTCAATGACAAATAAGCTGATTTGGGCTCAATGTGAGCACTTCTGAAAATTTTTTGATGTTCATCAAAGGTACTTTAGAGATAGCTAACACTAGAAACCTATATTTTTATACTTATTGTAATGTTATTTGACATTTTCCTCATTCTTTTATTGGTTTTTCTTTTTAAGTTATCAGATCTTGGTAGGGGAAATCATCTGGAAACAGTGTGGCTGTGAAGCAAATGGGGTACAAAAATAGAGGCCAATAACATACTCGGTACTATCCCTGGGGCACAAGGAGATGTGTCCAGCAGTGTTTGGATTAAAAATAACATTTTGTAGCCATATGAATAACCCAAAACCATCAAAATGCAGTTACTTTAATTCACAGTTTTAATGTATTTATGTATTTCCATTAGACCATGATGGCTTTAGCTCATTACCTAGTTAATAAAGTGAATTAGATAGCGTTCCTGCAGCAGTTAGCACTAGCACTTTCTATTTTTCTAACAGTTTCCAAGACCTATTTGTCACGAAAGTCGTGCTGTTTGGATGGAGAGATTCAGCAACAGCCTGGCATGTGTTTATAATGTGATGGGTCAGGTTTTGATTCTTCACTTCCCCCTAGGAAGGGACCAACACTAACAGCAATTCCACTATTTCAGAAAAAGTTATTCCTTAAGGATTAAGCATGATCAGCCAGTACTTTTAAAAATGCATCTGTTTTTGTCTGTGGTGATGTGTGGCATGAAATTCTGCAGAAAGATCTGAGAAAGAAAGCTGAAGGCAATAGGAAGGATCTAACAGGAGTTTTTGCGTCACCAAAAAAGAGAGGAAACTGATTCTGTGTGGACAACTGGGATGGGGAGCCTCCCCTTTTTGTTTTTTTCAGATTGAGATTTGTTTGCATGCATGCTACATGTACCTGAGCACGCTTCTCTCCTGCAGTCCTATTCAGGAATCAATGTTTAGAATAATGATTCTGCTTTCCTCTGAATTGTGCTGGTTAATAACCATTGCTGGGGAAATCAATCAGCTCTATGATATCTTATTACTCACGCTAATTTAATCACAAGGAACGGGTCATTGCTTCAGTTTAGAGGGCAAAGTGAGTGTGTGTGGATATGAGAATGTATGGGGAAAGAAGTGGAGGAAGGGAGACTTCATGAGCTGGCACACAAGGG
>NW_010115413.1:0-21885 GCF_000699245.1 Pterocles gutturalis
CTTGCGGAGGTGGGTACGGCTGTGTCGGAGGAGCAGCAGCTGCTGAGGACAGGAATGTGGCTGCCAAGCGCCCGGGTGTCTGCGGGGCAGATGAGATCCAGCGTGACCGGCTGCAGGGAACACATCCTTGGTGATAAACAGCAGCCACCCACCATTTCGGGGGGTTCCAAAGGTCACCGTCCCCTCCAGCCCTTTTGCTGACCGCCCCGTAATGCTCCACCAGCTAACATGGATGCTCAACCATGTGGCTGTGCCAGCAGGGCTGCGGGGCCGACAGCAGCGGCACGCTGTCCGGAGCAGACCCCACCGGGGCAGCAGGTGCTGCAAATTCATCAGGCCACAAATTCATCTCATGCCCCAACTCTTCGCTGTTTCTCTGCTGCAATATTTTAACTCATCTGCTTCCCAGCACCATAATGCAAAGAAAAAGTCCCGAAGGTGGCCAGTAAAGTCACCCACTTCATAGGGTTCAACCTAGGTTTATAGGTTCAACTGCTCCTTGTCTTGTTCTGTGTTTTTTTTAGAAAAAAAAAAAACAACAAACCCAACAACTGCTGGCATTTCTCCCAATCTCCCATGGCCCTGGGCCAGTAAAAGTCCCCATGGAAAACACCATGGAAAGCTCACAGACGAGAGAGCGCAGACACGGTGTCACTGCCGCCATGCCACAAAAAAAAAGAGAGCGGCCACATCCCAGCAGGAGCTGGGGCAGGGAGCTCAGTTCAGAGGTACCTCAGGAAAACAGAGATCTCGGGAGTCCCAGCGGGAAGTCCTGTGTCACCATCCGCGGTCTGGGCACTGCCCCTGCGGAGGGGATTCCCCAAGGCACTGCAGCACAGGAGTGCAGAACAACAGGCGGGAGATGGCTGGAACGGGGCGGCAGGACGGGGGGTCCCTCCGGACGGTCACTGCGCGTGGAAGTAGATGGGCTTGACTTTGCCAGACAGGATCTTGGGCACCTGCACAGAGATGATCTCGGCCATCATTTCGGGGTAGTCCACGCTCACCATATGCGCCTTAATTAACAGGTCAAATGTAAACTGATGCAGATCCTTGGCGATCTGGGAAATGAAGAAAGGTTGTTCAGCAAGAAATGCCCAGGCAGCGGTTCCTTGACAGCGAGCAGATGTTCGCAGGGGCAGCAGGTCGGGGCTGGACCTCGCTGCAGTGGGAATGACTTTCTGCTTGCAGACAGATAACTGTATGGGCACGGAGCTGAGCCCCAGGAACGAGGAGAGGGCTGGCTCACGGCTCCCCAGTACCCCTTTCAGTCACAGAGAATTAATTTTCACTGCTGGAATCAGAGAAGATTCATTGCGGGCACTGAGCTTTTGAGCTGTTCTGCCAGGCTGACGATGGAAAAGTATCATCTACAAAGATTTTCACTGCTAAACAAGGAAACCCATAGCCCTGGGCACAAGGGTGGCAATTGCAGGGGGTGACACACACAGTAACTTCCACCCCCCCAGTAGTGTCTGTCTGTTCTCTGTCACTTTAACTGGGAGCACAGTGCAATACTGTCCCTGCAAACACGTGCCACGAGTTAAAAACTAAACCACAAAGAGACATGGACTTATCGAACAGCCCAGGCTGGAGGGGACCTCGAAAGGTCACCCAGGTCCAGCCTTCCCTGGGAAATGGGCCTGGAGGAGACCAGCTCGTGCCCTGTGCAATGGCACCACAAACACCTCCCACCATGGGGACTGCCACCACCCTGGGGAGGTTGTTCAGAGAATGATCACTGTCACTGTAAAAAGTTTCTTTTGTATATAACTTCTGATGTGTATAGACAGACACTTCCCTGCCCTCTCTTACCGGATGCACGGAGTCAAGGACCTTGGTGAGCTGGTAAAACCGCCGCGAGCAGGACGCAGGGTTCTTTCTCTTGCAAGCGATGATACGGTCGAGTTCCTTAATGTAATTCATCCGAAGTTCATCAAAGAGCTTCTGGTTCTTCAGGCCATCCACTGGGACTGGAAGGAACATGGGAAGGAATCAGTAAGAGCTGCCCAAAGAGCGGTGAGAAGAGAAGAGCAGGAGGCAGGGACAGAAGGGGTCAGTGCAGCCCCAACAGGACAGATCTGCTGCCAGCCCTGCTGCCACCACAGCCCCCGCTCTGACTGGCTCGTCGGACTGCTGCTCCCCCCAGGACCCTTGCTCAGCCCTCGTTATAGAAGAGAGGCAGCGTAACGAACCGCAGAGCTCTCCTCCTGTGCAGCAGCTGACGCTCGGAGCTCCCTGAGACAGTAGCAGCCAGGCTGAGGAGCAGCGTCCCGCGGGAGCTGCACAGGGTGGACACTGGCACCCTCACGCTTGGCAGCTCGTCGTCTCTGAGCAGCTCAGGCTGAAGCAGAGAGGAGAACGTGCAAAGGCATCCCATGGGAAGAATGAGCACATGCACAGGGAAAGCACCAGATACGCCGTATCGCAAGTGGGGGTCAGCTCAGGACAGGATGCAAGTACTTACTGATGCTGAAGAAGAGCAGAGCCTTCATACAGAGGAACTCCTGGGGTGTGATCTGGAGCCACCCGAACTCCTGGGAGAGGTGCCGCATCCTGACGCATTGGCTGTACATCCTGGATTTGTGCATGCGGTATCTGAGAGGGTGAGACGGGAACGCGGGGCTGGAGATCAAAGCGCCGATGGGGTGATGGGGGGACACACACACTGCCTGACCCAGCGCCCCAGCCTCGCCTGGCATGTCTCCGCTGCCCAGGACCCCGACTCTGTCATCAGGGACTCACAACACACGTTTGTTTCTGTTTCTGCCTGCTCCAGAGGACCAACCACACTGGAAACAAGAACTCAAATCCCCCGGGAAAAGGGCAGGTCTGTATGGACCGGCCCCTCGCACCCAGCACCAGCACTTGCCGCTGCCCTGATGGACATCAAGCCCAAGACAAGGCTGAGGGACAGGGCAGAAGGACCAGAAGACATTGCAACTCTCCCTGTTGCTCCCGGAGACCAGCAGAGCTGTGCGAGGGGAAGGCAGGGCCCTCCTGGGCTTTGCTGGGCAGCTCCGCAAGCACGACTGCTCCAGCCATTCACTTTGTACGGGAATGCAAATTCCTTGTCTTCTTCTCATTTGTCACCTCGTCTGACCCAGACAAAGCACAATATTTGATTGTTGCTATTTCGCACTTACTCATTGAAGACCAGATCCGGAGCGAAGTACAGCATCCTGGAATTGACGTTGGTGAAAGATCTCCAACCCATAGCGAAAACCATGAGGGCCATCCAGGAGTACTGGATTATGGACATCTGGTCATCCACGTGCAGGTTGCGAAACCCTGTTAAAAAACCGAGAGAAGGACATTACCAATTAACACCGGGTTCCTGCAGCCACCCAGACTGTTTTGGTGCAGACCCCAGCTCTCCCGCAGCACTCCTGCTACGACAAGGGGGGTCCCACAGCCCAAGGGGGTCCCACAGCCCAAGGGGGGGTCCCACAGCCCAGCCGGCTGATTCAGCTCTGCTGTCAAAGACACAACGCGTTTATGTAAGGGCTATGAAAATGAATATGAAAACCTCTGCCGAATCGCAAACTAAACAAAAAAATCAATTAAATTCTAATGAGCATTCCCAGATGGCGGCTTGCGGTTAAATCCCCCGGTGTGTTCACAAGTGCACAAACATCACTGCCAAGGCTGCACTTTTTTCCAGGTACTTGTAAGTAGTCAAATGTAATCTGGCTTCAAGAAAATCGTACATAATCAAATATTAAAGCATTTCTAACACCTCCAGTGTATGATTATAACGCACTGAGCCAAGCACTGCCTCTTGCTTGGGAAGCTGTCACTGCACACGCGCGCGAGTCGTGTTTTATTGCTTAACCACCGGTGTCTGCTTCTCAGCGCATCTGGGGAAAGCGGTTGTTGCTCCTAATCTTTGCTGTGAGAAGGATTTTGGTGCGCTTGTTCATTACCTTGTCATTAAGTTCACTGAAAAAAAAAAATATTTGCGCAAGCTTTATCAGTGTTTAAGGAAAAGTATTTGAACACAGCAGTTGTGTTGCTGCAGGACTTACAGTTTGCTTTCTGCTCATCCATGTAAGCAAATTCTAGAAACATAGTGGCCAACTGTTCTAAAAGGAGTCACTGTTTCCAGTTCCTGAGCGGAAACGCCTTGAAACAAAACTGATTTTCAGAAACCAGACACCTGTCATGTCCTGGAAACCTCCCCACTCCAGGCATCTTAGATGATGTCTGGCCAAAATCACTGTAAAAGAAAATAAATACAACCCCAATGCCACCGTCGATTGTTAAATATTTTGTATGGGCATATTTTGAAGAGACCGAAATGAAGATACCGTGTACAGAAAGCAATCAGAGTAAAAGTAAAATTCAATTCACTGGTGACTTGAAAAGATCAATGCATAACCTTTTGCTTGTGAATAGTCTTAAACCAGTGCAGTTTGGAAAGAAATCCTTTACATTCTCTCTTGCTGCACTGCTGGGCCAGAGCGGTATCTTCCTAAGAGATCAGCAACCCAACACCTCCCACATTTCCATCCAGTAACATTTCCAATACAAACTCTCCTTTTGTATCCGGGAAATGTTATTGTCCAGAGAAGGGAAAAAGATGCACACTTCATTGTATCCTTAAAGGGTGTGTTGGATGCATGCCAGGCAGCACATTTGGAACAGAAAAGCAAGTGGGCAATGGCCCGAATGCTCACAAAGCCCTAACGGCAGGTACACAGGCGTTGTGAACAGTCCATCTCCCACGCCACCAGGGAGGATTTCAGCTGACGACATGGGCACCGAGCTGCTCTAACGTGATGATGGGCGTCCCTCTGCCCGACCGGCAGCAGAGCCGCAGCCCACCGGTGTCCGTCCTGCCCCGTGCACCCTGCCTGTGTCTGTCCTGCCCCGTGCACCCCACCTGTGTCTGTCCTGCCCCGTGCACCCCAGTGGTGTCCGTCCTGCCCCGTGCACGCCGCCTGTGTCCGTCCTGCCCCGTGCACCCCCAGCCTGGTTATCTCTGGGAGCCTCATCTCCTAACAGGGTCAGGAGGGAACAGGAGACTTTTCACTTGCTGCCAGTTAAAATGATCTTTAACCGAATGTGTCTGAGCGCCGATCTAAATTCACTGTAACACCCCCGCTGAACTGATATCCATGGAAAAGGGAAAATACATACTCCTGCCACTTACCTGGAAGTGGAGGGATTTTATGGATTTAATCAGATTTTTTCGTTTTGTGTTTCAGCAGCTTTCCTGGCAAGCTGTGATTATTTAATGTTTCCCGTCCAGGGAAGCCACAGTTTGATTCTACCTTCTCCCATGCAGAATTTCAATCACACAGCATCCAAAAGGCCATACATAAAATCTTCTCCACTGAGGTGATATTGCTCCTGCAGGCACACAGGATTCAGAAATGCTCCCACCTGATGCTGTCTTGTTTCTTTCTAGGCTATGAAACCTCGCTGGAAGATGGGCAGGAACACCTCGCTGCATATTAATCACTCCTGGTACGCAGGTGATGCTCAATGCAGGATGTGAGGTTAATAATCACCTACTAACCAATATTAATCTCCTGCCAGTGCTATCAGGCTGAGGTTTCCTCTATTACAGGGGCAAGTTCCCCCTGCTCTCACCAGCAGCAGTCCCTGGGAAGCAAACCTTTTGCCCCTTCACATCAATCTGTACCTTAGCTGACCGGCAGGGCTGCTTGTGCCCAGCTACACCAACGCTGCTGCCCAACGTGCTTTGCTAATGGGGAATGGCCGGAGGGGAAAACATTTCCTGTGCAGCTCTCCCAGCCGCCCCGGCCGCCTCACAGGTGGGACGGAGCTGGGTTTGGCTGCTCAGCCCCAGAACACCCGCGAGATGCGCTGCGGCGGCGGCCGAGCCCCCGGGTCTGCTCCCGTCGCACCTCGCCAGCAACGGCGATCGTTAAACAGCCTCTGGTCTCCCAACAGACCGAGCAAAGATCTGTCTGTTTTGAGAAAAACAATTGCGTCCCGCTGTTTTAAATTGCTCGGCTTCCGTTTCCATGACTTCTCCCCTGCACGCGCCCGCCGAGCACTGGGCTGCCCAGCCCGCCTGCAGGCTGGAACCGAAAACACTCCGGCTTTACTAACCAGAATAGCACTGCAATAAACTACAGATAGCAAACTACCTCTGGCTATGCAACTCTACCCAAAAAGCACAGCGGCCAGAGCGTGCACAGGGCAGGGCAGGGGAGCACTGGGGCATGGCTGCCCGCTCCAGGGAGCAGGAGCTCAGCGCCGGCAGAGCCTGGCAGTGGGTGGGATCCACCTCGGAGTGGGATCCGGGCAAAGCAAAGGTGCTGCGCAACCACAGCCTGGGGCTCAGAACAGCCACAGCACTGTGGTTGTTTATTCCTTCCCTGGAAAACACCAGGAGAATGACCACGTGGCAAATTTGTGGTTGTTACTGTTGAACTCCAGCATTGGCACATGGCAGGGGACTGCTGGAGAAAGCTGGGAAAACAATCAGGCTTTGCCTCTCACTCCGTGCACAGCGATGCCGACAGCCAGGCAGGGATGGGGGAGCAGCCAGGCAGCACCCCCCGAGCGCCCACGCTGGAAAGCTGGGCTCTTTCAGGGTCCCCTGCCCTGTGGAGGGGGCTACAGTTATGCTGTAACCACCCAGGGAGCAGTGGCTGCTCACACATAAGATCAGAATTAATTTTTCCCGGATGCCGGCGCTGGCAGAGGGAGGCAGCAGTGTCCCAGCCGGCATTGTCGCGCCGCCACACACTGCAGGGTCAGGGACCGGGAGCAGTACAGGAGAGTGAGAGCCTTTGATAAGGGGGTGGTTACGATGAAAAACATTTTTCAAAGCACTCTCCCCTTCCATTAACGCTACTGTGGTTTTACAACCCAGCCCCAGCACTGCCAGTCAGGTTTGGTGAAGGAATCCTGATGTCTGATGTAGATAAACCATAAAAGAAAGCATGATTTGACCCTGGTGCCACAAGCTGAGTGAACCTTTTCTGACTCAAGAATACAAGAAATAGAATGGGCTACTCTGTGTTAGAGTGTATTCAGACCAACACCCCTCCGGGGCCACCGGACCAGCTCCTTCCAGGGCACTGCTAAACTGGGAATGTCCAACATCTGACTGCAGCTCATCACCCAGTTTTGGAATATCGTGGCAAACTTACTCTGCCTCGGTTTCCTCCTTTGGTCACATCACCCTGCACACAAAGAGCAGGATCCCTCTTCCCTGTGGCATTCCCCAGGGAAGGCAGCTTGGTGTCATCCCCATACCCTGGGCGCAGGGATGCTGAGCTGGGTCCCGCTGCACCCGGAGTGATCTCAGTCCCCTGCAATGTCACTCATCCACCAGCAACAGGCAGCAGGTTACAGATGGGTAACTGCAGAACCAAGGAGCGCATTCAGTGGAACACATCCATCACTGGCATGTTTACATTTCCCGCACCTGAGAGCTATCACCATTTGGAAACCTTCCGGCTCTAATGCACTCCCATGTCACAAACTCTGAATGCACCATGAATACATCCCAGCCGCCTGTCACGCACGAGCAACCTGCCTGCCAGGAAGAAGCCCTTTGGGATTTTGTATCTCTCTTCCGCTATTCTACAATTAATTAGCTTGTGAAATACAAAACTGGCCCTGGAAGAGGAGCAAGACCCCCATGGGGAGAGCAAGAGGAGAGCAAGACCCTGAACCCCCAACCAGCGCCAGCCCCTCCTGGGTGGGGAAGCCCCGAGACAAGGCTGCAGCCTGGGGGACAGACCCCAAAGCACAAGTTTCTCCGTCCTTTGAACCAGCCACCCCAAGGAGACAGACCTGGTGCTGCTTTAAGGAGAGATCGTGCAGCTGGGTGCTCGGGGAAGATGCTCCCCCGAACACCTGCGGGATGGGGGGACCCAGGCTTCAGACCCCCTCCTGCGAAGCAAGGGGGGCTCCAGGAAGGTGCCAGGAGGGGATGGGATGTGTCAGGTTCCTTCCTCACCTGGCAAGGCCTTCGCCCATTTGACCACGTAGACCAGCTGCCGCTCCCCCAGCTCGTTCAGGCTGGTCAGCAGGTTGGAGAAGGAGTCGGGCTGGCTGTTGTCGTGGCCAGCACACACCACACCAGGCTCGATGGCCTCCAGGACGTTGAGGAAGATGGGCTGGCACTCGTACCCATCAATGCGCGTCATCACCATCTTGGGTGCTTGCTCCTCAGTGGGACTCGAGGAGCTGCCTGCCTCTAGCTCGTCTTGTGTCTTCAGGTTACCCAGCTTCTTCAGCTTGCGGGCTGTGGAAAGGACACAATTTCGTGTGAGACTTAAAAATTAAAAAAAACAAAAAAAAAAACAAAAAAAAAAACTTCAGGTTTCTTGGCCTTCAGCTCCATCACTTATATTTACGAGGACAGGAAAACTGACGACCAGCAGCAGCTACACCTCCAGCACACACCACCCAAAGAGTGCCCGGCATCCCAGACCTCACGTATGCACAAAGGAGCACACACTGTGCAAGGAAATCCATTTGCTCGTTAATCTTGTAGGGAGAAGAACAAGCATCATTTCAGTCTTGGCTGTGACTGGTCTCACATTAACTCCAACTTAGAAATGGACAGGCAGAACCAAGGAAAAGAGAGAAGAGGTGACCCCATCCAAACAGCTACTCACATGCAATTAAAAGGGAAAGCAATGCAAGCAAATAAACTCAGTAAACAGACACATTCCAGGGAAAAAAAGCCATTGCACTCGGATGCTCAGGTGGGATTGCTCCATCCCAGGCCAGAGCAGAAGCGGGATGCAGCCAGGAGAAAAGCTGTCCCAGCTGGGGCACTGCTCTACAAACACATTACGGAAAATCCACTTTCAAAGCCAGCAGGTGGTTCCAGGGCTGTTTCCCAGTGAGCCCACCGATGAGGAGAAGCCTCAGTCTGCCGGCCAGCTTCCAGGGGAACGCTGGCAGAGTGGGGCTGGGGCTGCAGCAGCCGGCGGCTGTGCCCGTATCACCAAAAGAAGGGTCTCTCCTGTGCACCTGGCCCCTCATTGCAGATGCCAGTCTGCTAGCAAGACACACAGGAGCTTCAGATGCGGGAGTGCAGGATTCCTGGAGAGTCAGGGTTCCCCTAATCTGGGATCTGCATGACAGCGCTCAGCGCAGCACAGGCGGGCAGGCTGCTGCAGGCAGGAACAGCTCTCACCCCTCACCGACTCCAAAAACCCTGATTAATTAAAGAAAAAAAGCCAATCGCTTAATTCAAGCAGAGAATACAACAGCAAACCAATTGTCCTTGAGGTTTTGGCTCCTTCATTACATGATACTTATCTCAAATTTCCTTTCAGCTGTAATTAGAAAAATAAGCAGCAAAACATAAAAATGTCAAGTTAAAGTGCAGCTTTGTAAATCAATTCAAAACGCTGATCTCCAAGTAATGGACTTTGGCCGATCTGCTGTAGGAGCAATTAAGACAGACTGCTCTGTAAAAAAGGAGAAGAGAGTAATAAAAATAAGAGTGAGCGGCAGCAGAGCAGAGCTGCAGTGCCGCATGCCGTCCCTCGGCCATCGCTGCTGGGGCGTAGCCGGAGCCCCGAGCCCACCCCGCAGGCAGCACGGGCAGCACTGGGATCCGGCAGAGCACCGACACGCTCCTCTCCCACCCCGGAGCTGAGCCCGGGACAGGCAGGGCCCCGCTCTCCCGGGGAGCTGCGCTGGGGCTTGCTCTTGACAAGCGGCACGGAAGGAGAGGAGCGCGGGTGGGAGCCGCGATCCCAAACACCGAGCGGTGACTCGGGAAGGAGGCAGGAACCATGTCTCATGGTCGTGGCTGGCACCAGACCTTTAGAGCTGGGAGTGCTGCTGGGGAAGAAAGCTCCCAGGCTTAAAAGAAGAAATAAAACCTGAACTGTATCTTCCAAAGATGAACACTCAGCACCCATCAGGTCCTGTGCGTACACGGAGCCAAACCCACACCGTATAATACACACACATGGCTTGGGTTAATGTTAAAATCTTTTTCTTAAAATCGAATTATGAGTACTAAAAGATACTGAGTGAAGTAGGAAGAGAGCAAGTGAGCATCCATGCCGGCTGTGAGACTGCAGCCGCAAACCAGCCGAGCAGTAAAGGTGGATGGTAACCGCCCCAACCAGAGCAGCCCTGCAGCCGCCCTTTCCAGGAGCAGTTGCTCCACAGATCACCAACACACTGATGTTCCCAGATGGAGAAAAGCTTCAGAGGTAACGAGCAGCTTATATCCAGTCACCTGGGCAAAACCCCTTTTTGGTGGAAGCTCCTACTGAGGAGCTACCGGGAACAAAAAACAAAAACCAGAAATTAAAGACAGCTGTTATACTTTTATTCTGGGGTGAGCTAAGCTAGGCAGAACTCTGCACGGTACTTCTCCAGACTAAGGAGGGATGAACCAGGCACAGGGAGCAGGACGGGAGCACGACGAGGCTCGGGGAAACCTCTGCAGGAGCTGCTGGCACCGCACCGCCCTGGTCACCCATCTGGCCGGGGCAACAGAGAAAACACCGCGCAGGTTTGGAGAAAAGCTCAGAGGACATAATCCTAGGGCACCATGATAAAATATTCACCACTGCAAGAACCCCTGGAGCACACTGCAGGGTGGTTATCAAAGCGACACGCATGTTAAGGAACCGAACCCGCCTGCCTGGCACTTCCCGAGTGGCTTGAGGATCCAGCACAGAGCTCTGATGAGTGCTGGGACTCGGGGAGGTTCTGGAGACCTGGACGAAAACTGCTTTTCACTAGCAGCCCCAGGGTTTCAGCTGCAGGCAAAATGTCAGAGGAGCTCAAACAAGACTTGACTTCTATCCTGTTCTCTGAAATTTGTATTAACATCAACATGCGGCTTGTCAAAACCAGACCCTGCCAAGCTATCAATCTTTTCTGGCACGGTAATTTTATTTGATAATTATAACAGTACTGTGTAACAGACATGTTTAAGAGATCTGAGTCAGTCTGGCCCACATGAATTTAAAAAACTCCAACGATATCAAATCAGACAGTACCGCTGAATGATTTTAAATCACCCAGGTGAGACATCTCAAAAGTAATTATAGATGTTGAAACAACATCAGACAGGTTTGTTTCTTAGGACGGTTGTTCACAGCCCTTTGCTAGTGAATGTCTACACTATCCAAACAGAAAATTAACTGTTTCACAGCAGGAACAGCCTGCAGGCACGCAGCCCCTGCATGGGGCAGGATCCCCGCATGGGGCAGGATGCGAGCAGCCGCGCGGGCATCTGTGCTCGCAGCAGGACTTGCTGCCGTGGGAGCTGGAGGACAGTGCACCAGCAGAACCGAGCACACAAAACCCACATTATCACTTTCTTTTTCCTCCCTCTCTTCGGCCTTACAGTGTTGATCAGGAGAGAAGACTCTGTTTAATGGATTTCAGCTTGCAGGTCAGAGTGATCTCAATCAATAATGAAGTGCTTCGACGTATCGCCTGTTCTGTGCCAAAGCAGAGAGCCCTAAATCCGGCACTCATGTGTCACCACCTCCTCCACCAACCACCCCCAGCTGCAGGACTGCTGGTCCCAGGGGCCCCATTATGCCCCACAAGTGACTGGTAATTAATGGGCAGTTAAACCCAACTGTCTGGAGCTTGGGAGCATTTTCAAATGCTCTGCCTCTCCACTGTGGGAGAAATAACTGTGGACAAACCCCTAGCGTGCAAGTTTTTAACAATCGCCTTTAAACCGACATTCAAAACAAATGTAAAACAGACCAGGCAGAACAGGTCGGGGTGACCCAGAGAGCTTCAGGAAAAAAAAGGAAAGGGGGGGGGCTATCAGTATTAGCATTAACTTTGTCAGCGTGTCCTGCAGGAGAAGGTTACACTGATGTATGTCTTCTCTCACTTGAGGAAATTTCACCAGAAAAAAAACATTTAAAAATAAGAGCGTGCTTGTTTTGGATGGCGTTATGAAACCTCCTGCTGGCTGCGGACCAGGGAGCTGGGCTTGGCTCCTCACCCCAGCCCCAGCTCCAGAGCCCAGCAATCCCTCGGGCAGGGCGGCAGCAGGGACATCCCAGCCCTGACCCTCCTGGGAGGACCAGGGAAGGGTCCCGGAGGAGTCTCCCTGCTTCCCCGGGAAGCCATGGCTACCAACGGCCACCAGCAGCTGTGAGAATGATGGCCATTGGGATCTGCTGCCAGCGGCAGGCAGGGCTCTGGCCAGGCTCTGCCAGAACTGGGGAAGCAGATACTGGAACCAAGACGGAGACAGCACCTGGGAACTTCAGCAGCAAACTGCTGCTTGGTGGTGTCAAGGCACCTCGCTGTCTCCCATGGCTCTGCATCACAACCCCTCAGAGCCGCGTCCCCCTCGCTCAGATTTACCAGCCGCTGAAAAAAGGGGCCGGCTGGCTGTGCCCTGCCCACTGCACGGGTTTGTTGGTACCCGAGCCATAAGCACTGTTCTGGGGACAAATGCAATGAAAACCACTGCTCCTCGATGAGCAATAAACCAGAACTGTTCTGGCAGCAAGTTCCCCAAGACAAGGTTCCAGCAGCTCCAGGAGGCGTTGCCCATCCCAGCAATGGCAGAACTATTTAAACTAAAATATGGTCACATCCCACCAGCCAGGGATCCCCCGCACCCCTCCGCGCTGTACCACCCCTGACCGCCCCCCACTTCACTGCCGGAGCTGCTTCATCCTGGGTCGGATCCATCAGCCCTGTTCTTCAGGGTATTTTCTGCCTCACTCTCACGTCAAATGCACTCAACAATGAGCCACCCAGTGATCTACATTGTAGCTTCCAGATTTTGAGCAGAAAAACCTCAGATTTTGGATACAGGCACTCTGTCAGGTTTTGGTAGAGCTACAGGTTTTGGAACAGAGACAAACGGGAACAAGGATCTTTACCGGTGATAAAGGAGCTACTTCCATTCAGTGAAGCAAAATCCTGGGGCTGCAATTTTATAAAGAAAAATGCCCCTTTCTGCCTGGGAAAAATAAAGTGGAAGCGCTCTGTTCAAAGAGGCTTTGGTGTGAGCGAGAACCCAGCTTACCCGTCCGTTTACATTTTTTCAGACTAACAAGGTTTTAAATTAAGGAAAATAATGTTTCCTGAAACTCAAACAAAACTTTAATGAAATTCACTGTTTTGGTATTAGAAACCTGCAAATGTTTCCTAAAGCTCATTACGCTCCATCAGCCTCACTTATTCAGACCATTACTGCCTATTACTCTGCCAAGTCCGTGCGTTATCTGCAGAACCAGCCCGGCTGCCCCAGCCCATCGCAAGCACCTGGGGACGGTATTTGGACTGTACCTCCGAGCGTCATCCCCGCTTCGTAGCACTTCCGCAGGCGGCAGGACGGGCAGTTTTTCCTTCGGAATTTGTCGATGGTGCAGTCGTTGCGGCTGGCACAGAGGTATTTCTGTTTACCTGCAAACACCAGAGGAGATGACAGATTAGTGGTGGGCACCGACCAGAGCAGGTTTACATGGAGACATGGGCTCATGCTTCCCCAGCATCGCCATGGTGATGGGAAATGATGGGGAAAGGGAAGGGAAAGGGAAGACCATATCAGTGACCACCCTGCGCTGTGCAGCACAGCAGGGGCAGCCAATAAACAGCAATTTGAAAGTCATGAAATAGGGGTAGTTGGGTTCTCATTTTTTACATGTCATACAGCCACCCTGTCCCCCGCCAGCCAGGAGGACGCAGGGACCAGCGATGCCCTGCAAGGGAACCCCTGCGCAGCAGCAGGTTCAGGGGGCTTGCAGAAAATTCACAAGTTAGTTATTGTCAGAGTAGCCAGTATCTCAGACTCACCTTCCCACTTGTTTAGAGAGCAGCCGCTAGAGCACCAGGTTTCAGCTCCTTTTTTGTTACTGCCTCATTTGCTAGACCTGCCAAGAAGGAACTTCCCTTCCCGGCTCATCATTTGTTTCGTTGTCAAGTCTAAACACGTTAACTGGATCAGGATTTATCTGATGTTCTTCAGAGAGTTCCAAACTAAACCAGCCTCAGTAAATAACAGAGCTGTGCACCTCTGCAAAAGCATGGGCAATCTGTCTACATCCAGCTTAACTTTTATTCATCATCCTGCAACTGTTTGCTTTGTATGTTCTTACAGGAATAACGCTTCGGAGCCATCAAAGAGCCATTAAAAGGATGAGGTTGAACGCAGCCCCTTGATGTACCAGTTTTGATAGGAGGTGCACCCCTTTTGGTGCACTGATTTCACAACTCCACCTCCTCCCCACACATCCACAACTTCTGAAGATGTTGTAATCATAAAAAGTGGCAAACTTTTAGCAACCCAGTATCACAGACCTCACCAGCATGTCTCTTGCTTCCCTATCCCAGCTCCAGCAGCTTTGTCTCCTGCGCCCGTGGGCGGGAGGAGACCTCGGAAGGTCCCACCGCTCTCCCCCAGCACGGGCTGCAGCTCCGCTGGCACCCCCGGCCCCACCTGCAGCATCCCACCTGCAGCGGCTCATCACAGCATTGCAGAAAATTCCTTATAACCAGCTTTGTGTCACGCTGTGCGCACGGGGCTGCGACAAAAGGGCTACAAAATACCACAGCCTGAGCTGCTCGGGACCTTCCCCATTCAAAGCAGCTCATTACACCATCCCAGTGCCTCGGCTGTTCCGACTGGAGACATAATGGGGCAAGAGCGCATCGCCTGCAGCACGTGATGCCCTGCTAAATCCTTTTAACACCGCTCCCATCAGCACCTCTTCGCACTCCCCTCCCCTGCTCATTAGCAGTGTTGAGGACACTCAGACAAGCCTGGGGAGCAGCGATTACCGCAAATCCCAGGGAACACAAGCACCATCCTCCCTTTCAGCAGTTCATTGAGCAATAAACAGCTTCAGCAGAAACTGGGTTACTTGGAGTTGTTTTTGTGCGATGGGAGAGGAGTGCTGAAGCCATCCTCTCTCTGCTCGACTTCGTTAGGTGCACACATCCCATGGGCTCAGATGAACGAACACAAGCTTTAAGCGGCAGTCAGCAACTCGCCCCATGGCCATGGTACAGTGACTCTGCTGAAACGGCGAGGGGCTGCTTCCTGGTTCACCAAATAAACTCTTTGGGGCAGGAACCGACTTTCTGTTAGCTGTACATGCAGAGTCTGGCACTGTTTGTTTTAAGCTGTTAGCCATTAACAAAAAGGGAAACAAATGTTCATGCAACGGCTTTTCACGAGTCTGCTTCTGCTCCATACAAGAATAAGCTGCTTGCTCATCTTGTCCCAATTCCTGGGAATGTGGAGATTCCCCTTTTAACTACTGGAGAAACCCGGCACCCTCATCACTGCTGTCCCCAGCTGTGGATATGGTTTGTGAAACAAATCCATGACCCGGGAGGGGGACCACAGAGTGTCACTGCCCCAGCAAAGCGACTGTCCTGAACTGCCTGCGCTCGCCCCATCGACCGTGATGGCCAGGATGCTCATCACCTCCGGCGCAGCCCAACACACCATGGGACTGAGCATCTCTGGGGCTTACACTGGCAACAGCAGCTTCTCTGCTCTGTTGCACGGGTGTACCCTGTCCCTTCTCTTCAAGCTGGGACGAGGACGGCTGTGTCACCTGAGCACAGCATGGGCACACAGAGGGGAAGGTGCCACAGGCTGTGAAAGCCCAGAGAACACAGAAGGGTGGCTGGAACACTGACAGGTTCCATCTGCCTTAAGTAACTTCTCATATACAGAGACTTGGTTTTAATTTCGGGATAATTTACTCTTTTCACTTAAGAACAAGTCGAGACATCTGCAATCAACTGTTCTTTATCTAAAGAGAAATACACTGGTCTTTGTTTTACCAAGTTTAACACTGGTATAATTTATTTTCTCATTTTCTTTTCTGTAAACAACAGCGAAGCTTTTTTGTATCACTCCAAAGCAGAAGCTCTTGCTTTGCAAACCTGTAAGTACAGCTCTACGCTTCAAACACGCTCTCGTGTTACACCCTGGTCCTGCTCTTCGCAGAGCCCATCACCCAGGCTGCCGTTACAACGGGGATGCTGGCATGGCGGCAGCCTCGGATCCAGTCACCATCTGGGCAGGCGTGTGCCCAAGGAGGACTCCTCTCTCCTTCCCTGCTGATCCAGACGCTGTTTGCTGGGGGTCCCTCCTGTCCCACCTCGCAACAGGCAGAAAGATGCTCCTGCCACCAGCGAGTCCTCCTGCCCATCACCTGCAACGAGCAGCAGGAGCAGAGGCGGCAGGGGAAGAGCTGTGCCCCAGCCTCCACCGAAAACAAAGACTGATGGAGAAAGGTCGGTGGCTCAGTCTGGAGAACTTACTGAACTAAAAGCAAGCAAAAAAGATTTAATTTCTCAGCTCTCTGGCAACAAGCCAAAACTGTACGTTTTAATTCGTGAGCATGTCTGAAGTCAAACTGTCTGCTCCAGCCAGTAATCCATACGGGGAGTGACTGAAGGGGAACGGAGACAGGCTGCACAGCGCTCTGGCTGCTAGCCCTCACCAAAACTTGCCAAATCCCATGTTATTCTTTTCATTTAGCTCTCTGCTATTTAAAGGCAGCCCCATTGGGAGCACAGCCCCAGGCATCCCATCCCTGTGCTGCCGGGAACTCGGCACAGAGCTGGCTCTGAGCCGGCCGAGGCGGCCATCAGGTCTCCTGCAGCCCTGGAGGGACAAGGACAGTCTGCCGTTCTTCAGGGATGGATGCAGGGGACACAACAGTAACTCCCTTCCTGCATGGGACAACAGGAACCCCTGGACTGCTGGCTGATTTGGAATTGTGTCGTGTCTGAAGCGTTTTTCCTTTTCAGGGACAAGTGTGGTACCACCAGGACCAAACCCCGTGTCGTTAACTCATCTGACCCACCCCGACTGCGCAAAGGGATGCCCTGCCTCCTCGTGTCCAGAACAAGCAACGTCTCTGCTGGGGCAAATGCACTTCTTTTCCCATCTTTTCTGTTAACTCTTCAAGCATGTTTCTGGAAGAACCGGTTGGACTTAAGCTTGAAAAAAACCCCAAATCTCTCAACCATTTTATCAAAGCAGGGGTGATCTGCTCTACTGGAAACCACACGAATCCCTCAGCATGTTTCAAAATGTAAGAGGAATGAACATCAGAACTTCTTCAAAAAAATATTTTCCCTTTCCAATGTCTTAGAAGCCAGTATAAGTCTCTAAAACCTTCTCAAATATCCCTGAGTTACTGCCAAATAAGGTCAATATTATATTTGGCAAAGAATATGACACAAGAAAAACCACATGTGGGCTACTCTCCGCTCCCTCCGCGGTGATCCGGTGATCCGTGTGTGCTGCTCCCCAGCTCCCAGCCCACCGCCGCTCCCACCCTGCGGGGCTGCCGCTTCACACCACGCACGGGGGGAGCAGAAGCAGGAGAAATTGGGGAACCTTTCTGATCTGCTCTTGTAAAAAGTCTCCAAAGGTGACCCAAAGTTTTCAGAGATGCATTTAGGGACTTTAAAACATGAGAACACACTGAAACACCAGCCTTTGGCATTATTCCTCAGCTGCAAGAAGAACGTGTGGCTGGAAAATCACTAGGAGTTGGGACAGAAATCATCACCTACCGCTGCTCTGCACTCAGTATTTATAGAGGAGTCTGATTTATTGCCTCGTCCCCAAAATAAGACTCTATCCGTGTTCCTCAGGGTAACAGGAGACGAAACCCCACACCCGGGCAGGTCCCCCCGCCGCGGCTGCTCCTCACTGCAGGCATCATCCAGGGGAAGGGCAACGGGCTGCCGCTGCCTGGTCCTACGCAACAAACATTCCTAACCCTCTGCAACCCCTCCAGGCTTAAAAAATAAAAAGAGGCATAAATGTGATTTAAACTAATGATGTAACACAATCAGGAGAAGGAAAAGCACCGCAGCAGATGACCGAGTGGTGCAAGCAGCCACGGCTGCCTGCTCCCCCCAGCAGCATCTCGCAGCCCCCCGCAGCCACGGGGACAGAGCCCACCCCGGTGCCCCAGGACTCACCGGCCGACAGGAGATATTTCATCAGCAGTTTATCTGACAGAGAGAGCCAAAACCCCGCTTACTGTAAATCAACAATAACTTGCTGAGTGAACAAGCGTCTCTTATTTTCTCTGGCTGCACGAGCCAACCCCTCTGGCCTCACACAGAACTGGTGTGCAGCAGAGACATATCTGTAAATTACTCACTTGGGAAAAATAGGCCAAATTTATGATCTATGAATATTATTTGACTGCCCTATTATGGCAACAGGACGCTGTTGTCCTCTATGGCACAGCCCCCATTCATCCCTGAACAAGTTGTCAAGTTCACTCCCAGCACAAGTGATGAATGAGAGAAAATGTGACTCCGACAACGCACAGGATTAAAATTAGAACTAGAGTTAATCTAGAAGCACTGCTCTGACAACAGCAGGGGAACACCCACTGGCTCAGGACCTCCGCTCGACAGAGGGGTGACGCCAGGTGCAGGAGGGGAAGGTTGTGGTGAGATGCACCAGAGGCAGACGCCCATCCCCGTCACTGGCCAGGACCCATGGTGCTCCCTCTCCAAGGACACCACAGCCCCTAACGCCATTGCCAACAGTGCGCTGGTGCACCTAATAAATTGTGTTAGCACCGAGGAAGAACGGTGGCTTGCATTGGTCCATCACCCCCAACACCTGGAGCATTACCTTCAGCCGCCCGTTTGAAGAAGACTTTGCAGCTCCCACAGGTGAGGGCTCCGTAGTGGCACCCCGATGCCTCATCGCCACAGATCAGGCAAGTCTTCTGAGGTGGAAAGTAATAGTCAATGGGCAAGAGATGCTCGCGGCCGGCCTCCAACCTGCAGCGTGAAACAGAGAGAGAACAAAGGAGAGGGTCAGCACGGGGGGTTGGGACGGGCCCTCGGTGAGCACAGCGGAGGGTGCTTGGGGAGCGCTCACAGCAAAATCCAACATTTCAAGGGTGGGACAAGCCAAGCGCTGGTCAGAAGGGAGACAAGCAACAACCCAGCCGAGCCTTGCTCTGCCCAGGCAGCAGAGCCTGCTGGGGTGTCCCTCCTGACACCGCTCCTGGGTACAACGTGTGACAATGTGTGACAAAGCACCGGCACGGTGACAGCACAGCCTAGAAAGAGAAGATGACTGGGACTGGCTCTTGCAGTGTTCATGTGATTTTGGCTTCAACAGTGAGGCTTGTACGTCAAACGAGGACTCTGCACACTCATTACGCTACACGATCCCACTCCATTCAGGCCACTGGTGTCACTGCACTACAGAGGGATTTATCCTTTTGATTCTTAATTTAAACAAATTAGTTTTTCCTAAGCTATCAAACACCCTTCAGATCTGCAGAGAAGCTGCTTTTGGCAGCAGGGGAGGTGCTGAGCAGAATTACAAGTCACCGCATGCCCGGGCAGTGTGGGGAGCAACAGCATTTTAAGTGATTTGCTAAAACCGGCTTTTTGTCAAAGCACCAGATGAGGCAATTAGCTTCTAACAGTCAGCAGGTCACCACAACTTTTTGGTCAAAATTAGAGCTGCTTTTGGTTTCTGGTATTGTTTGAATGCTTGCAGGTGAGCTCTTGGAAATCTAATTATATGAAGAGCGAATGTGACAGTGCCGGGAGTTCTTGTGAAAATTCTTTATTCTCCAAAAAGCCCCATTTGGGCCCACAGTGTGAATAGACCCAAAATCCACTGGAACAGCAGACAGCCCTGGGAGAGACAACAGCCTGAACCCACACTGTGCATCTTCTGAGAAGTCTTGCAACTTGTAGAAGAAGGGGTTGAACCCCAGCACAGACTCCAGGGCGAGGAAAGGCTGTCCTGGTGCTCAGCCCCTGGCCCCAAACTGCTGCTCAGTGCTGCCTGGGCTGGGGCCGCTGCAGTCACCAGGCAGGTGGTCCCACGCCATCCCACATGGTCCCCCACAGTCCCACGCAGTCCCCCACCCCATCTCCATAGTCCCAGAATGCCGGGAGACCCTGCAGCCTGCCCTCGCACAAGCAGCAGTCCCAGGGATGTTACTGGTGGTGGAGGAGCTTGAGGAGCATCGCTCTTCAGGAGACCTGGGCCAGGACAACGATGCGCTCGCGTAGGGGCAGCTGCCTGGTTATCATCTTCTGCTCAAATATTTTAATTCTGGTAATAAGAGTAGCTTCTTTAGTCCAGACGATCCATCCCCTTTTGTTCCACTTCCCAAGAGACATAAATTAAACTGAGGAGAGAGAGGTTTTAAATGAGAAAGTGTTCCCTCGAGAACAGATGAGGAACCAACCAATATTTCACTGGTTTAAGTCATACCACAGGTTGAAAAATACTTTCTGGGGCAGCCAGGACTTAAGGGACTGCTGGTGTTGTTACGTGAACAACTACCTGGGATGCTTGATTCTAACCATGGACAAACTCTGTTACCGGAGCACTGCTGCAGTTGCCTTTCACACAGGTCAGGGCTCTTTGCTGCAGGACAAAGGTCTTTTCTAAGCCCTCGCACCTTGAAACTAAAGCATGAAATGGGACAATTAATGGTGAGATCAAAGCCCAGGCTCACCTCTCTCCCCTGACCCTGCTGTCGGCTCAGGAACGCTGCTATCTCCTGTCCCCCACGAGAGCTATGCAGATCCTGCCTGAATTGTGGGTTAATAACTGGAGCAGCAATTTCATCCTCTGTTCTTAAGGCAAGAAACATTTTGTGTGATTTCTTGCCTTTTTAGCAGCAGCAATCAGGGCCAATGACTCATCTCCAGACACTGCTCAGCTATCCTTCCCCTACAGTCTCATTTTCCACAGCTTTCTTGAATTCCTGACTAAATGGAGCAGATACAGTCGGCTGCAACATATCTGCTGTAGTTAAGTCTTGATGCAACAAACATCCCCCTGCCTTGCCCCCCCAGCATCCCGCCCATCCTCCCGCGCCGTCCCACTGTCCCATCCCCGCCGGGGCCGAGGACACCCCTGCACCCCCCGCGTCACATCTGCACCAGCACCCAATGCCGCACAGCCCGGGCACCGCGCTGGGGTGCTGCTGCAGCGCCGACACTGCTGAGAAATAACCTGCAGCAGACCTAAAAGCTTTGCTAAAAATGTCTGGTTTAGCCAGCACTTTTTCAGACTCCAGCAGTACCAGACCTTCCCTCTAATGACCCATCACCTGTTTTCTCCTCTCTGTGCCATCAGAAATCTGAAAAGGGCTACTGCATCCTCCTCCGTCAGGCCCTGCACACCTCCCTTCCCCTGTGCTCTACACAACACATCTCAGATGGGAAACGAGCAGAAGCGACTCTCGCAGTAGCAGCTGCTGTGATAACAGAACCAGGACCCCCAGAAGGCCCTGGAGTATTTTTGAGGCTTAATTATTTAAAGCTGCAAAGTAGGCTAGCAATTAAGGCTGGAGTGGCTTTTTAAACAGCTTTTTAAATAGCTGCTTCTCCACGAGGAGAGTTGTGCAAGTACAAAAATACCTTCATGCACCGTGTGCATCTACCGTACACATATACACGTGCACCTTGCCAGGCTCTCCCTGCAGACCCCCTCTGCTCCGCCAGCCTCACCCCCGGCTGCCCGCCCACGGATGGGAACCCGCGGGAGTTGACAGACGCTCAAGGTTAATCCCAGCTGTGAGACGGCTCATCCCGGGTGTAAAGCTCCTGCCTTCGGGCTTTGCACAGGGCAGGCTCAGCCCAGCCTCCCACTGCATCGGGAGAGGGATGCTTCTCGCCCCAGATCCCTCCTGCACCTTCGCTGCTCCAGCCACTGGCCACAGCGGGGAGGGATTCGCCCAGAACATCCTTGATTTTAAAAAGACACCAATTTGCTTTTTCTTTTTTATTTTAGGAAGAAAATTGTAAGTAAAACGTAACTTTAAAAATGGGCAATTCAGAGTGAGCTGTGATAATGGCACCTTTAACGATCTATTTTCCAGTTTCCAACAGACCTTTTAAGGGCGTTCTCAAAACATGTAGGTAATAACACTGCAATGAGCCAAA
>NW_010115413.1:21908-25916 GCF_000699245.1 Pterocles gutturalis
AGCAGACCGGCAGCTTTCTAGGCAGAGCCCCAGACCCCCGCCTGCACTGGGGTCCCGGTGACCAGCAGCGTTTGCAGCCCCTTGCAAGAGACCCGAGGGACGGCTCCACAGTGGCTCAAAGCCTTCCTCCGAGCGGCAGTTTTCGCTCCGTCGGTACCTGCTGATGCACCCACCCAGCAGCCGCAGGAGCCCCAAGAGCACCGCGGGGGCTCCAGGATAGGCGGCCGTAGTTTGCACAACACAGGGCAAGTGTCCCCCGGCCTCGGAACCCCAAGCAGCAGATAGCGGGCGCGGGCAGACACAACTGGCCGCGGTGACGTCGGGCAGATTCCAGCCCCGGCGCGCGGCTCGAAGGCCAAGGTCAGCGCTGCTCCCCGTGGCGCAGGGGAGAGAAAACAACCTCAGTATCTCTCTTTCGGCTGCAGGAAGAATTTAGCTTCGTTTCAGAAGGGCTCTTTAAGGAAGCGAAGAGAGTCTGTTGAGCTCCTGCCACATGCAAATATTTCCATGGAGGAGGAATGACAGTTTTGCAACCAAGTGCTTGTTTGTCAATAGTTAATTTCACCAAACAGCCCAGATTTCACAACACACCCAAAAAACCAAGAGCAACCATGGATGAGAAAAAACTCAAACTTCTCATAACCCACCAAGAGAGTTTCTATCTTGGGAACAGATGGCACGCGCTACCCAAAGGGAGCACAACTGCCCCCAGACAGAGTGCGGAGAAGCTGTTTGCTGCTTTACCGTCTGTGCCTGCCTGCTCCAATGAGATTAATTCATTAAGCAATTCACCACGCTCACGTAACAAGATGCATCTTTCTCACACTCCCAGTCCAACATAACAAACACAATTTCCACCTCCTTCACTCTTAGATCTGAGTACATTTTCCAGGTTAAAATTACACAATCGGTTGCAGCAGAACAACCCACCAGCTGCATCCCAGCTCACCCAGCCCAACCCGCCATCCGCTGGGCATCCCCGGAGCAGAGCTTTCGGTCACACACTGTGCCCTTCGGGGAAGGCGGCCGGTGGTTTTACAGCACCTTCACGACACTGCATCTGAAATGCCCCTGGCCATGATGCTCGAGAAGATGCTGAGCCATGAGCTGAGTAAGCACTTGCAGATGAACTTGGATGACCCAGAACCCTGCCCAGTCATTTCAAGCACTGCCATTTCTGAGATACCATGATGTTATCAGTAGTAAATGTTGCCTTTAAAACGGCATCATCTGTGCATGACATTTTCAAACACAATGTTACAATAACCAGCTTCGCGTCAGTGGAGTTGCGTGGCCCGTGCCTGGACCAAGGTCTATGGCTCACCCCAAGGTGCCAGACCCACGTTTGGCTACAAGCACGGCTGTTCACTTCAGACACGAGCCCCATGTCCTCTTGCATGTTCCCATGTCCCTGCCACTGGCTCCAGCCAAAGCTGGATTGAACCTTCAATCCCCCGTCATGAGCTGCGCTGATTCAGATAACAAGCCTGCACGGAAATTTTAAACCATCCCATCTGTTAAAATGCTTTGAGCAGCTTAATCTATAAACATGCAGCCTTGTACACTGAATTTATTTCCTTTTTTTTTTTTTCTAAATAGCCTTGAACGTGTTTCCAAACTGACCATGCCTTGTTTGCATGTACAACTGCTGAGGCGGAGAGGCGAGATAGCATCTCCCAGCACAGAGCATGGCGCGAGCAGCGGGGACGCGGCCGTGGCAGGAACACACGGGAACTGCATCTTCATCAGATAGAAATAAACATTGCCGGACGACGATGGGTTTTCCAAATATCCCCAGCAGCGAGGGCAGGCAGGCCCAGCACACACTCCAGCAAAGGTCCCCCTGCCCCAGCTCCCGGAGCAGCGTGGGGGGACACGGGGGGGCTCCAGCTGGGACAGCAGCAGCCAGAGCTGCCCCCAGCCCAAGGGGCACAGACCACGGCGACCAGCACAGCTGCACAAAGCCATCCTCAAAGTTCCCAAATTAAATTATTTTTTTCAGATGCTCTATTTACTGATTTTGACAGTTTACTTTTCACACGTTGGGTCTCTGCCACAGCTGAAGCCGCACCTCCACAAGCCCTGGCCCCAGCAAGCCCCCAGCTCCTCCCTTTGCTGCATGGAGCTTCCCTGGCACCCAGGGGACAGTCCCAACAGCCACCCCACCAACACCTCCTGCGGGAGGGGGGGCTGAGGCCGTGCCATAACCCAAATCTCCTGGTTTTAACAACCATCCTGGCTCCGACCTTCCAGCCGTCCCTCAGAAAGCAGCAGGAAACGAGGCTGAAGAGGTGAGAGGAGGCAGCTCTGCTACACCTGGAATGCAAACCCCCAGCACGGCCGCTCTGCAGCCGCTGCACCCACGGGTGGCCTCTGCATTCCGGACACTGCACCGAGACCAGAGCTTCTGCCCAAAACCTGACCTCCAGCCAGTGGGCTCAGGAGCAGCGCTCAGCACCACATCGTCCTGGTGACAGCAGAGTCACCTGGAGCTGCCAAGGACGAGACCTTGGTGTCCCTGGTGCACGTGGAGCCCTGCTTATTTCCCAGGGAAACAGTCTGTCCTGACTCGTATTTTTTAACATTAAGCATCCCGGCCATTGCTGCCCTTTTCTAAGGGATCTCCAAGATTTAATAGCCGCTGGATAACACTGTCCCATGCCTCATTCTCTGCACATGTTGGGAGAAAACCTCCCACGTTTTCTGGCTTTTTCAACTCACAGTAGGTCTCAGTTCTGAACGACAAGCCTTTGAGACAAACTGGCTGAATAAATTTGATATTCTCCACTTTCCTGAGCTGGTTTAACAATGCAGCGAATGGCTGGTGCTGCGGTGCTGCCTTCTGCTGGGAGCCCGACCTCCTCCGAGACGCAGCAGAACCCCTGAACCACCCACCACCGTGCTTTGCTGATCGCCCATGAGTTTCACAGACTCTAGTAAACACAGGCTTCCACATTTTTCCGTGATGAGGAAGTGGGATACAGCTCCACACCTTGCCCTGCACGTGCCCAACAGCGTTCCCAACTTAGGGACACCAAACTGCCCCCCCCCCCCCCCCCACCCCCGCGGCCACCCCGCCCCCTGCTCCCCCGGGAACATGGGGAAACCCAGCCGATAGTCCCCCTGCCCAGTTATTCCACTGCAGAACAAGTCAGCGCACACCGGGGATGCAGAGCAGAGCCCCCCGCCACACTCAGCCCCAGACCACCTGGACAGCCTCCGGGATGCACGGCTCCTGTCCGGAGAGCTGCGGGATGTCAGGACTCGCTTCCAGACTCGGACGTTGAAAACACACCACATTTTCCCCACTTCATCTGGCAGTGGAATCATTGCTAAGGAAACCGGTGCCACATATTCTGCATTTTTATTTCTCTGTTGGATGAAGCACGAGTTGAAAACGGGCAGATGGCAGACAAGGGAGGAATCCAGCATGGAAAAATGAGATGACCATACCACTTATACCAGAGGCACCCGACTGGGGAGGGACACGGTGCAACCTGCCAGCACAGGCAGCCAAGCAAAGGCAGCATCCCTGCCTTGCAGAGGGCTGCTGCTCCGGTCCCCCTGCCTCCCTGGGAGCGCCAGCACCCTCCTCCTCCTCCCCGCAAAGCACAGCGGCAGCAGCGGCGGTGGGGACTTCAGCTGGTGCCAGAACTGACCAGCAGAATTGTCCTATTTTTAGGCATGTTTATACCGAGACCGAGCCTTTGCAGAGACACAGCTGCAGGGGCACGAAAATGCTTTTTCTTATTATGTCTGGAAAGGGTGTAAGCACTATCTGCAAAATTTCTCTCCAGCTCTGCTGGCAAACCACTTGTTTTCTAGAGAGACTTCACAGCTCACACAACAGTATCCCCACCCCATGTCCTCACAGCAGATCATGCTTGGAGTCACCTCATGAGGAGTAAACATGCAAATTATAACGAAGGTTTCACATGTCTCTGGTCCTCTTGGCGCTCTGAGCCCCGATGGCAGCAACAGAGGCAGCACCAAGGCAAACTCCGCAGC
>NW_010115413.1:26102-34649 GCF_000699245.1 Pterocles gutturalis
GCTGTGCTGGTACCAGCCCCAGCGGCACGCTCACAGCAAGCCCAGAGCATCCCAGCCTGGCACAGCCTCAGGAAACGGTGTCCGGGTGCCGGTACGCTCTTTTAGTAACACAAGGCATGAACTGTGGACCCAGCGTTTTGGGGGATGAAAGCATTTTGTGGGAAACACAGAGGGCAGAACCTCACGGCAGCAGCAATGGGCAGATCCTGGGGGACCCCTATGCGTGGGAGGTACCCCTGGGACCACAGACAGACTCCAAAGCCTGCGGACACGCTGTCCCTGCTTGGCAGCCACGTCCCAAGAGCCAAGGCGCTTCTGCAGCCGTTTCCGAGCCCAGCACCCTCTGCTCACCTTCGCTTCACTCCTCTGAGCAGGCAGAGAACGAACGCAGCCAGGAATCATTTTCCTTTCAGCCCGCCTGCAAACCAAAACACAGATGCCACATCTAATTTTAGGCCTCTCAGCCTTGAGAGTGTTCTCCTACTTCTCTTTTAAGTGAGCAGCAAGATAGTCACCTCGGGACAAATCCGCCGGTGGGGCCAGCGCCCGCCTCGACCCCAGCCCCTGGGAAGCCGGACGGAGGGGGGGGGCAGAGCCTGTCCCCTCCTCAGCACTGCCCTGCTCTGCCCCCCGGCAAAGCCATACCCCGAACCGGACAGGAACCAAGGACCTGGCATTTGGCACAGGCTGTGCCGTCAACAAGAAAGGGAAAAAAAACCCCTGTGCTGCTATTATTTTTTTTTCTAACCTTTAAAGATGCTCCTGGGAACTTGGGAGCAGATCAGGAAGTAACGGATTTCTTCGCAAGTGGAAGATCGTAGTATCAGGGAAAGACTTTCCGACCACAGGGGACACATCAAAGCAAAGCAAATAACCCAAGGCCAGAGATCTAAATCCAGGCTGAGCTAACTGGCACGACCTCACAGGTCCCGAAGTGCAGGAGCACACACAGGGACAAAGCCGGGAGCCAGGCGAGCCTGGGACACAGTCCCGCGGGACCCACGGCTCCAGGCTCTGGACCTAACCGGACACGTGCCACCCTGACCTGACGGGAACAGAGCCGGCACGGCCAGCCAGCGGGAGAACGGATGGGGAACCGGGAGGGACAGCTCTCAGCTTGTGCCTGGGCAGGGACAGGAGAGGTGCCAGCCCCCCGAGAACACACATACAAAACCACGGGTCCGCGGGTGTGTCCACGGGTGGAAGGCAGCACACGCCCACAGGCACACACACGATCCAAGAGAAAATGTGGATCATCAGAACAACATCTGCACGCAACACTTCATCTCCCAGTTAACACACCTAGTGCCATCCAGATAAAAGCGATCAGCCTGATCTGCACACAAACACTTTTCTCCTTTTCTCTCTCACCCGCGACAGCCCGTCCCAACCCTCCCCAGCGCACACCAGAAACGTGCGGATGCTGCTGCCCGCTCCAGACCGGCGGGGAGGGGGAGGAGGCAGGAGCCTTCGCTGGGAAATCACTGATACAAAAACCTGTGCCTGGCCTCTGTTCTCAGCACACGGGCCAAGGTCAAAGCGCTTTTTTTCTGCTGCTTCTAACCAGCAAAGAAGCAAATGCAGCTAAAACCATGTAACGCCACTCAAACTGCTGCAGGGCTGGTGAGAAAGCACCAGAAGTGAAGTGTCGCCTTGGGAAAGACACCAAGCAGCAGCCCCTACATCCTTCCCCAGTGAGAACACGGAGAGAGGAAGCAAAGCTCAGGGTCTCCCCACCTCTCCCAGGGAACTGAACATGTCCCAGAGGCTCTACAAAATGCATTTCAGGAGATCTGCAGTCTCCCCTTGGGCATTTCTGGGGATTGCTCCCAATGGCAGCAATTCCCAAGCACCCAGCGGGATGGTGGTCTGGCAGAGCGGATGAAGATGTGTTTAATGTGGGGCTTACCCCAGGGCTCTTCCCCAAGCTGCCGTCCCAGGAGGCAGAGCACATCACTGCAGAGGAAGAGGGCACCCACCAGCCAGCACCCAGGATCCCCCTCCCAGCACGCCTGGCAAAGGCACCTGGCTGCACACTAAACACATTGAAGATAAACCATTGCAGCTCTGCCCATGCACAGCTGCACAGCACAACCAGGGCTCTGCCAGCCCCGGTGCACATCCAGTATGTCCTGGAGGGGCTCCAGCTCCCCGTGGGGCAGACCCACCGCAGCCCACCATGGCCCCAGGCAGCGAGACCACCCAGCTGCTCTGCCAGCCAGCTCATGCATGGGGGGCTGCCACTGCGCTCCCTCGCCCTGCAGCAGAGGATGCCCATGGTCCAGTACTACTAGTTCTGCACTGACTTTCTAAGCCTCATTTAAGACACATCTTTTGCTCACAGAGGTGTTTCAGAAGCAGCAGATGCTTTGGCTGCAACCTCGAGGAGCTGAGCATGGTCCATGGCATCAAGCAGCCCCTTGGCAGCACGATGGAGGCACCCAACCAGCCCCTTCAGCAAAACCACCGCTCAAATCTTCACTGGGGATCATTACTTATTTATTACAGTGTGCTCCATTCTGCTTTTTGATTGCACAGAGAAGTCACCAGGAGCCCTGCAGAGAGCTTGGGGTGGAACTCTCCCCCTGCAGACACCCGAGATGCCTGGTGGCATCCAACTCCTGCCCCAGTGGGACGAGCGCCCGCCACCCAGGAAAGGGCAGCAGCTATTAATACCTCTAGCGCTGGGCTGTGTTTTTAAGACTATTTCTACCACTGCAAAAATCTCTTAATCTGTGGTCTGTGTCCTGATGAATCATTCTTACTGCTTCTTGGGACGTGCCAGCGTTTGACTTCATTTATTCTCATTCTTTAAAAAGGGCTCCCCAGAGTGGGGCTGGGGAGTTTCAGACCACAGAGGAGCACGGGTGACCTTGCTCTTTCTGGCTCCTGCTCAGATTGCATTAAAAAGGAAAAACACAGATGCAGGAGAGTGGCCCAAGCCGAGCCTGCCCTTCCTGAGCTCCCAAGGCGAGAGGCTGCACTCCAGTAACCCCTCTGCTGCAAACCCATCCTGGTCCGACATCCCTGTGGACAGCCCTCGGGGCTGCTAAAGTAAATGAGACTAGCAACCAGGCACAAAGTCCGGGGCACAAGCACACTTCTGCGGGATGCCCTCCCAAAACCGAGCCAGCCCCCCGGGAGCCCAGCTGCGATGGCTGACAAAGCCACTGGCTCACGACAAACCTCATCTCTCTCCGCCTATGGAAGAGGAATTATCTCTGTTTTGCATGGTTGCCTGGAGGCTACATGAATTGCTGCTCTTAAGTGCCTGAGAAGAAAAGTGCCATAAAAGCACCACGTACTATTACCGGCAGTATTTTTATTACTGTTAGAGGATACGCTGAACTTCACTTAAAAATACTTACGAGAATAATCGATGTTGCAATCGTTATTTTTAAAGCAGAATAAAACACAAACACACATTGCAACGACTGCTGCAGGCACTGCCCGGGTGCAGGGGCATCTTCCCCCAGTAACACATGGTGCGGGAGTCCCCGGGGCTCCCCCTGAGCTCTGCCCCATTCCTGGAACCGGCAGCAGGACGATGCTGTCGCTGGACGCGGATGAGCAGCACAGGCAGCACAGGGGGTCAGCGGCGAGGACAGAGGCAGCAGCGGCCACAGCGAAAGGGAACGTGGATGAAGAACCTCTGTTGCGAGCCTTTGCCATGACAACTGGGTCAGTTCCTTTTTACTTTAACAAGCTTACTCATACCACCATTATTGTTAAAAAAATCAAGCCAGTTCTGGTCCACACAGCGCGTGGCCGGTGTCGATGGCAGGGCCACCAGCCCGTCTGAGCCAAAATCCCCACGTGACCAAACCGCTTCCCTCCACCACAGAGAACAAGCTGAGCCCAGCTCCTCGGCGGCACCAGGTCAGGGCTGGGCACGGTCACCGCGACTCCAGAGCCAGGAACACCCATTCACACAGACATGGCCATCAAACCATGCTCCTGGGAGTCCCTGCCAGGGCGATGTTCCCCACAGAACAGAAGGATAAAACAGCCACTGACCATCTGCTGTCTCCCTTTGGGCTCCCCAGAATAGCAAACCCAAACCCACAATCACCAGGAAACCCCCAGCCCAGAGGTCCCCTGGGACCCACGGACCAGCTGAAGGGGTGGTGGGAGCACAGCCCCCAGCCCAGCAGCCCCCCACCACCACTGGGCCGAGCTTTATCTCGCCTCTTTTCCCACCATAACCGCCGGCGCTGACTTCCCACGGCCCTGCTGTCACAACCAGCACCTGAAGATGCTGAGAATCCTTGAGTGATGGAAAACGACCACCATCTGTACATTTATTCCCCTCCCCTGTATCAGCACTGCCCTGTACTCTGTAAATCCCAAGCCTTAGCACCCCTCCCTCCCAAAAGATAAATGTTTTCACCTGGTCAGGAGCACCACTCACCTGCCCAACCCGACTCCCGCTTGCCCAGCCGCAGTGTCCCCAGGGTGCAGGTTCAACTCCCTCTGCAGGGAGCACGAGCAGAGGATGGATGCCTCCCACAGCCCCAGCTCTTGAGGTTTCCCCCAGGACTATGGGAAATCATGGGGAGCTTTCGTTGTCAGCACACGAGCGTGGTAATGGACGAGGCTCCACCTCGCTCACAGCGAAGTGCTCGGTCAGCGGGACCCAGCTCTCCCAGCCACGCAAACGTGGCAGCTTCTTCCACAGGCTCTTTCTTCTCAAAGCAAAATTTATATTTTCTGCTGCACAGCACAAATCTGAAGTTCACAAGACAACTTCTTTTATAGGCTTCAGCTTTTTCCAGCAAACACTGTTCACCATCAGCCCTGGTTTCCTACCCCCAGATCCCAATGCTCTTCCCAAAGGGCAGCTCACCATTCTGGGACAGCAGCTGTGCAACCGAGGCCTCCGCACGCCCAGGCTGGGGCTCCTGCCACCCCCTGCCTCCTCATTGCTTACGGGGCATAAACGCTCCACTGCAGCGGGAGACAGGACATCTGCCTCCACGCGCTGTCTCGCTGCTCTCCTGAGGACAAGAAAGAGCTGGAGAGGACCCGGTACCCACACAGAAAACTTTGCCTTGGCTGCGTTCCTACGAATATGGTGCAGAAACAGGTTCATCCAAGGTGAGGGGAGATCACTTCTGGCAAACACTCCCATCTCACCCAGTGATGATACCAAAGGGAGGTGCCCGTGCCCCCTGCATCGCGTCACCAATTCAATGCCCGCTGACCCATCTGCTGGGCTGGCCAGGATGACTTTGTGGCAAGTGCTTTCTGTCCGTTCTGGTGCAGATGCCCCTCTTGGCAGAAGATGTGCTTCAGGTCAGCAGCAATGCTGCGGGAAACCTTGGGAAAAGCTGAGGAGCAGATGGGTGCTGCTGCCTGCAGCTCCCCCTCTCTCTCGCTGTCCCAGAGGGGGTGTCCCCCAGAATGATGCTGGCTATTGAAGTGGTGAAGATGCTGCATCTGCTGCACGGATGCTGTGGCGGCTGCCTGTGCAGTATTTTCAAAAAAAAAAAAAAAGAAAACACACCTCAAATTGCAAAAAATATTGAAATAAACTGAACAAGAGGAGGAAAAGACCATGTCTCATGAGCCCTTCAGGGAGCCAGGTTCATCTGATGCTTCATGCTCAGCATTGCCTTCTGGCTTGTGATGCCATTCTGGTTTTCTCCACTTGCAAACGTGTTCAAGACTGCTCACACCCTAAAACTGGTAGAGGGGAATGGATGGGAACAGAGCAGAACCAGCAGAGCTGACACCTCTCCAGATATGCAGATCATCTTGCAATGTACCGAACGCTAAAATCCTCCTTTACAGACCCACATGCACGTGGAGGTGTGAGCCTTGCTGGCCTGCAATGATCTCATGGGCACGACACTCCCAGACCTCGTGCTAAACGTCTGTGCAAGGGGAAGGGCAGTTTTTCTATAGATTTCCCACGTTTACGTGTCAGAAACAAACAACCACTGCACGGATTTCTCTGCAGCCCAGAGAAACAAGTGGTTTTCACTAGAAGTAGTAGAAAGTCTCCCACTGAATAGTCTTCTTTCAGTAAATGCTCATTTGATACATTTAAAATGTTCCATGGGACGATAAGATAATACCACTTTTTTCTTTTATATTTAACTTTGTAATTTCAGCCTACAATCACGAGAGGAAAGTATTGATTTCAAACTAACCAGCCCATGGCAGCAGGCTGGGGACAGCCACCAGCAAGCATGCCAAGTGCAGCCTGAAAGCCAATTAGAACAGCAATTGCCAATAAAGAAATGGCAAATTAGGACAGCCATTGCAAAAGGAGCAGCTTATAAAATATGAATGAAGCTCAGAGCTAAGAAAAAATGTAATAAATATGAATGACAGAAGAATACAAGAGCTGAACTACTACTCTCCATTACAAATTATTTTTAACTCCGTGGAACAAAACCGCTTTCATCACACCAAACCAAAATGTCCCCAAATGACTAAAAAAAATTCCCAATATTTTAGGAAATTTTGGAATTTCTTCCTGCAGGAAACAGCAACATTTCCAGCTTTCTTCCCAGTTCAGAGCATGCTTTTCTTCCCCACAGCACACAGACTCTGACTCCTGATCAGCTCCAGTTTTCCCAGTGCTTTTCCTTGACCTGCTCATCTGAAGTTTGCTCCGAAGCACGGCGTGTTTATCTCTCCTTCTCCTGCGAGCACGCAGCTCGAGGTGCCAGCCTGGCACAGACACCGAGCAAGCTGCTCTGTCCTCCTGGAGCCAAGGCCTTGGAGGATCCCCAGCGCTGGGGCAAGGGGAGCAGCACACGGTCCCGGGGGGCTGATGGCATCCGGCATTCATGGTCCGGCTCCAGTGGTTCTGCTTTCATTCTTCCCGGGACCGTCCCACACCGTCCCTGATCTGCAGCCAGGGGCCAGAGGCAGAGACTTCCAGGAATCGCCCGCTCTCTGCAGCAGTGACCCTGCTGCAGGGTGATGCCCGTGTCCATGGCTGTGACCCTGCACCAGGGGACGATGCCCGTCCCTGCAGCGGTGATCCCGCAAAATTGAGTGGAAGGAGCAAGCTGGAAAATAAAGAAGACTGGGAGTGGGTCACGGGGGGTTCCCCGCACCTGCCGTTACCCTGCAGGAATAGCTCGAGCAGAACTTTAACATCCCAGCTGCTCCAGTTACCCGGCCCCAGCTATCCCTTGCTTCACAGCCGAGCATCATGTCACACCCTGGGCGCGTGCCTGTTCCCTGAAGGAGCCCCAAGTTCCCTGAACCCGACCCAGCGCTGGGGCAGGGCTGGCGTGCTGGTCTGGGTTCAGAACAGCCTCCTCCTGCCTGCCAGCAGGGACGGGAATCGAAAGGTGATGAGGAAGGACTGGGTTTTATGCTTTCTCTCCTTTTATCAGGAGCCATCAAAAAGCTCCAGCAGACCAGAGCCTTTCCCAGCCTCCAGAGGCTCGCTGTCCAGGATCCGCACCAGCAGCTGCCCAGCCCGGGGATGGACTGCGGAGCCAGGCTGCAGGAACAGCACTCCTCCATGCACCCCCAGCTTCAAAGGGGGTATTGACACAACATCGCCGTTCCCTGAGCAGAGGGGTCACACTGACAACAGCAGATGGGGGGGTCACCCCCTCCCCAGGGCACTGGAGTCCCACCAGCACAGGGCTGGGGGTCTGGACCCTCTGACCGCTCCTGGGGACACCGAAGCAGCACCCAGGTGGGCACGGCGGAGTGAGGGCAGCCAGCGAGTGGCCCCCACCTCATCCCATCAATCAGAGCCATCCCCCGCCCTTCATCTCCCCATCAGGGCCATCCCCTGCCCCTGATCTTCCCCAGAGCCCTGGGCAGGCAGAACAATCGCAGGTGCTATCGGTGAGCAGATCACAATTACACAGCTGGCCACACCGGGATGGCAGAGCCATCGTGCCAGACGATGTAGAAACACCTGGCGCTGGACCAAGCCAACTGCAGCCGAACCGGAGAGAGGAATCCACGGGGAGGTGTGACCAGCAAACACAGGGATACCGCACAGAGAACAGTAGTGACTGCAAATACCACTTGAAACACATTTGAAACTACACGGACAGCTAGAGTTTTCAGAGCCAATCACCCCGTTAAATCTGTCCATCACCCTTGTTCCCATGCCTCAGCAGCAGCTCCCTCTCCAATTCCGTTTCAGCTTAACCCAGCCAAGCCCACGCCACTCACCCACCGCTGAACGCTGGTCTAACAAGTCAGTTTGACGCCGTAAGTTTGGCTTTATTGTGTCAATGCTGTGTCTCACGCTTAGAACAGGTCATTTAGTCACCTCAGAGACTACTGGTAATAATTAAGCAATAACCAGATAAACAGCTACAGTTCCACAGTGTAACAAAAGCTGGGACTAATTGGCTAATTATACACAAGCACAATCAGGTGCACCGTATCAAAAGCTTTAAATTAAATCAAGTTGTATTAACACCTGCTTTGTGTCATGTTCCAGTGCCTCCGCACCCAGACACGTCCCCCCACGAGCAAAGGGGCAGGTGGCAGTCGGGGACTGGCACCGGCCCTGCCTGAGCATACAGCCCCCGTGCCTGCAGACCCCCCACCCAC
>NW_010115413.1:34678-37255 GCF_000699245.1 Pterocles gutturalis
GTGTTCCCCTCGGTCCCCTGGCCCCCGAGGCAGCCCCGGTGCTGGCAGCGTTTGTTTTACGAGCCCTGCGTGCCATATCCCAGACCAAGGTGGACACCAGCCCCTGACTTCCTGCTAAAGATCCCCCAGCACCCTGCCATCACGGCTTTAGAGGTGAACTCTTTGCTCAGAACCCCAAACCCAAAGTGAGAGTAGTTTACATGATGGGGAAATGTAAACAGCTCCCCCAAAATATGAAGAAACAGTTAACGCTTTGATGTAATCTCTGGAGGGGGGGTATGGGGGTGTCTCTAACTCCAGACCCACTGCTAACGCTGCCCGGGGCAGCCCTGGGGTCCGAACGGACATTCCCTTGGAGGAAGGAGGTGCTGCCCGGTGAGCACCAAGCAGGACTGTTCAAACAGGGAACGAACCAGGAGTAGCACCCCTTACAGCGCTCCTCACTTCAGAGACGATGGGACTGCTGCCGCCCACCCTGTCGCGGGGACAAAGCGCAGACCGCCCCGGGCTGGTCCAGCTGCAGCGAGCCCACCAAGGGCCCTCTGCCGCCCCCAGAGGAAACGCTGAGACTGCATTTTCTAAGGCTACAAGGGTAAAGCTTTTCTGTACAATGCTGTGCAGGGCAGGTGCTTAAACCCAGCACTAGAGGCTGCCGGGGGAGCCCAGGTCCAAGCAGCCCACCCTTTGGTGGGGAACTGCGGCCCAGCGAGACCCCTCTGTGGGCAGGTGCCGCCGGGGAGCCGGGGCACAACCCAGGGGCAGCAGAGGTTGCTCCCGGCACAGGCACTGTTGCATGTCCAGGAGACAATTAAAAGTCACGGCAATCGATAGGCAGCACACTGTAAAGTTAATAAAGTCTTTGCTAGGATGGAATAAACCTGGCGGTGATTAACCCATACAGCTTTAACCAGACCACAAAGGAGTGTCCCGCTTTCCTTACAGCATTTTAAAACTGCACCTGAGCACAGAGAGGGGTGCAAATGCTGTCAGCGCATTGCTCACTCCCAGCAGCCTGTACAAGCAGCGGAGATCCAAAGACATAATAATGGCATTTAAAAGCTCTCTGTGCTAGCTCCGATTCCACTCATCCTTGCAGGAGTCTGCCAGCGGGAGCCCAGGCCCCCGCAGAGCCGCTGCGCCAGGGGAAGTGGGGACAGCAGGGATGCAGCACGCTGAACGGAGCCGCAAGGGAAAGGATACAGCATCTCCCACAGGAATAAGGGAGAAATCATTTATCTCTAAGGCAAGGCTTGGACAAAACGTACCCGCTGCCCTGGGGGAAGCCACACGCCTGCCCGCTGCCCCCCGCCGGAGCCCAGACCCGTTCCTCACCACAACATTCCCTGTCCATATGAGGTTCTATCGCCCGGGCTCCACAGGCAAACCCACTGCCGCACAGTCGAGCCTTCTGCTCCCAAAAACCTGCATCGGCCATTGACAGTAGTTAAACTTTTCCAGCTTTATTCATCCCCGCTCACCCTGCGCTGGTTTCAGCAGAGGTTTATCCACGCTCCAGAGGAGGATACCCAGAGTACACACAACTCCCGCTACTGACACGACACTCACAGCTGGACTCATTTTGACCTTTCCTCACTCTTAACTTTTTTTTTTTTTTTTGCCAAGCACTCAACTTCTTCATAAAATCCCCAAGTAAACTACCATGCGGATGATGATTACTACACTGCCCAAATAGAGATGTGAGCATTTTAAAGCAGCAAAACAAGCACAGACGCAGGAGCAGGATGCTTTTGCCCTGTACTAATTTAAAGGGAAAAATCCAACTGATCATTTTCGTCTGAGCTCCCACCACAGAGTACCACAGCATGAGCATGTGGATGTGAAACTCCAACCATGCAAACCCACACTGAGACTGTACCAACCACTTGTGGCTAGAGCGACCTCCAAGCCAGCAGAAAATCCCTTTTGCAGTCACATTCTCACTCCTGTTCCTATCGGCTGCAGCAATTCTCTCGCTCAGCAATGCCTTTTACCATGAAATCTGACAATGCAGCATGCCGGCTGTTTTAGATTGTGTGTACCTACCTTATCGAGACTGTTAATCTCCTTTTTTGAGGTTAATCCACCACGAAAAATCACTTCTGATTGAATCCTTCTTCTCAAACACATAAACCTTTCCTCCTCTGCTGTATTCCTAAATGCTCTTCTATCTCTACGTTAAAACCCGTCTTCCATCTGTACATAAAGCAGAGCCTCAAAGCACACACAGTACCTCTCTATACATTCAGCAGTCGCAGCTCGTTCTGCACAGCACGCTCCCCATTCGCCTGGCTCGCAGTGGAGCAAGGCGCGGGGAGAATTTTAACATCTGCCATCGCTCCACGCTCGAAGCGCAGCATCCTGTGTCCCGCATGCTCACAGCAGCCGGGAGAAGGGGGACAACGGACTCATAACGGAATAGGGCAAACGCGGTCAGCCTTGTGGGGACAGCAGGGGGTGGCAGGGGACAGCAAGGGCTCCGCACCGTGTTTCTGGCAGCATCTTGCCCAGCGAGTCACAAGTGACAGCACCGGGGTACAGGGAAGGTGCCGGCAGCAGGGAGGTGAATCCAACCGGGGG
>NW_010115414.1:0-1522 GCF_000699245.1 Pterocles gutturalis
CCCTTTAATTCTCTCCCCTATCATTGGTTGGGGGAGGGAACAGTGTGAGTGGGTGTGTGTGGCTTGGCCCCGAGCCAAGGGCTAACCCACCACACATCCCATCCTTCCCATTACAGCTGATGACTCTGGAGTTGTACGTGGATCTATATAACCCTCTTGTGTTATGGCAGACTCTAAAACTGGCAACTGACCACCACCATCCAGGTCTCATTGTACGGATAAACAACTTTTTCTTGGAAGATGAAGTCTGGATCATTACACATAGTGAGAAAAACTGGGCTAGAGACACAGCAACAGAAAGTAGAGACATTTGATGTTTACTGCTTTGTGCCCACTACATACTCTATGGCCTTCCAAGAGCTGAAATGCCAGAATTCAAATGACGTAGCTTGTCTCCTACCGCCTTAAACTCAGCAATCAGTGGTTAGCAGACAACAAACAATCCAATAACGCTTCAAAAGGGTCAGAGGTTGGTATTTGGAAGCATGGAGATCAAGGTATAGGAGATCAAACTCTGAGAAGACCTTTAACACCCTGCTAGACAAGCGACATCTGGCCTGCTCTGCTGTTGGACCCAGACCCTCTGTGAATGGAGATGGGCCTAGATGACCATCATAGGTCAACCAAAACGTATACAACTCCATGGAAGGTTAAATTATACTGTACGAACATACAAACATTTTCACGATGATCCAAAACCAATATTTAAAAAACCAATATCCACAGTAAATACTTCTTACAGCCTTATACAAAAGGCTGCTCTAAACAGACAAAAATGGAATATGGAAGGTCAGGAGAGCAATGCAATTGGTAATATCACGGACGATATTAACCAGGCAGGTCCTGTGGCTCTATTGTTACTGTTCTGAAAAATACTCTTTTTTTTTTTTTTTTCCCCTCCATTCACATCCAAATCTTACCTTAAGGCTTGATTTAAATTTATCCTTTTGGTCAGCCACATTTAAACCTGTGTTACAGATTGAGCTAATCATGATGTCTCTATCTCTCTACAGTATATTTCTGAAAATTATTTTCTACTTAGGGCCCTCCTGTTAGCATAGTTCCAAAGGAAAAGGGAAAAAAAATCTAGAAATTTGCTACTCTAAATAATGTACAAACACCAAAACAAAAATCACCATCTAATAGTGCCATGTTTACATTATAACAGACGTATTTTAAATAAACTATTATTATGCCATAATTCCAAGAACAGTTGTGCCTTTAACAATCTCTGTTCCAGTTGTTTTCTTTAACAATCTTCTGTTGTGGAAGCTTTTTCCTTCCACAATTCTTTCATGTAACCTAAATAAGGTGAAAAAGCAATATATCTGCTCAATGAAATTACAGGGTAAATTCCATTTATTTTCCCAAAAGCAAGACACAGATGAGGACACAAAAGCTCTGAAGTATTAATGCCTTTCCTGGGGCAGGCAGGGATGAGCAGAGATTGCAAAGTTGCTTGTTAAAATTACTTTTCTTGAGCTAAAATCTAGTAGTCACCAACGAACCTAGTCATAAGAAT
>NW_010115414.1:1544-8042 GCF_000699245.1 Pterocles gutturalis
ACTTATCTCCACTTCATTCTATTTATAAACTGCTTTTACTTATGCATTGCTTTGAATGTATGGAAGAGGAAGAACTGGAGATCGAAGAAGTCAGATGGCAGGAAGTATGGCAAACCAAGGTGGCACTTATTCCGAAATGAGTAATACATGATGATGAACAGACAATGAGCGTCAAAGCACCGTATCTCTGTCAAGATCTGTATTTCTAACTCCTAGTCACTGTCATATTTCCAGGATGCAATTTTATAAAGAATTGGGGGTCATTATTGTACAGAGTGGGAGAAAAATCCCATGCATTGTATTTTGAACTTAATTTCTAGCAATCAGATTAACATTTAACCAAAACCAACCTACCAGAATAAATCTTCAGCTACTGGAACAAGATGATGTCTGACGCAAACACTCAGAGGATGAAGAAAATTTATAAATGAGCTTCAAAACTTCTGAAGCTTTATGGAATCAAAAGCAAAACAGAAACACAAAAGCTCAGGGATAAGACACGTAAACTGAAGTGAGGTGCACGCAAATGAGGCTGGGTACAGGATTTGCCCAGAGTCACAGGCAGGTCTACAAGGATTTAGGAAAGGGAAAGAAACATGTTACTCCCAGTTTAAGCAAAATAGTCCTGATGAGGAACCTATGTGAACTTAAATGTGAGCCAAACAGAGCTATGATGTATGTTAGAGGCCACGTAAGAGAAAAAAAGGTGGCAATTAGCTGAAAAACTAGAACATGAGACTGGGGATGACAGCAAGGCAGAGGTTGTAACATTTGATTTGATAGGTAAGAGCTGCACAGACCTTTGAAAGTGAAGCCAAAGCCCTTGATATCTGATCCAGCAATGAACTAGGATCCACGTGTGAAGTGTTTGATAAGGCCAAATACACAAGGGAGGAAGTTCACGACAGTGATTTCAGTTCCTATGATATCAGAAGGGGACAAAGTGTGTCACGGGGGCCAGTAAATAGCATTTACGAGCAGCTGAGGGACCCTACCATGAATCTCTCCAACAACACGAATTCTCTGAAGTGTTTGGCATCCTGCATCCTGTACTGTCCACAATGCCTGGACGATACCCTGAATACAGCTCATTGTAATGAGCCAACACTGAGCAAACATATCTGCGATATATTTCTATATGTGAGTAAACATATCTGAGAATGGTCAAGATCTTTGCTACCTTGTTGTAGGAGAGTCACAGCCCTTTGGAATGAGGAAGGAAAGGTCTTTAGCAGCCCCTGGGTGAAATAATACACAGTGGTAACTTTACACAAAGGCCAAAAAGTAAAACACGTGTGCAACACATTAATGTCTCTCCCCCTGAACCGGATTTGGGGGATGCTGTCACTGCTGCATGGAAGAAGTGTGCCCTGTACTGCTCACGTTCATGAAGAGAGCAATTCAGACTGCCCAGCTCCCGCACCCACAGCTTTTGTCATCAATATACAATAACATGAAATTTTTGAAAAAAAGGAATCTTAAATAAATTTTCCGTCTTTTCTGTAAGAGTTACATGAGTTAAAAAGATATAGCCAGTAAAATAAAACTGCACCCTCAGCATATTAAAATAATTTATTTCAGCTGGTTCTTTATTTTAAGTATGCACATTTAATTTTAAATGAAGTCCAAATAAATAAAAAAACAATACACAGGGAAGTTGTAGTCCTGTTGTTTGATGTAGTACTAGGAGGAAGCTATAGCTAGATCCACAAGGAGAAACAGATGTTACAACATTCCCTCTCTTAATCTAATTTTGGTTTAGCTGAAGCCACACACCTGAACTGGGAAGTGCAAAGGACACCTGGCCACATGAGTTGCTGTCACATGGACTCCACAGAAAGTGAAGTGAAAGGTGCATCTTTAAATCTTGCCCCTCACTGAGAGCAAAATCCTTTCAAACATCAGGGAAGCAGCTTTACTTCCCTGCAAGTGACAATTCTGATTTGTCTCTGAGTGGAACAAGGAACTGGTTCCAACTTCATCGAATTGCTTGGATACTCCCAAAATATGGGAGTATGCCTCTCCCATCTTCCCCAGCAGGAAAACTCTGTATGGGGAACCCCACACTTCTCCTTATTTTTTAATCAAAAAAGTATTGATTACTCAAGAGAAAAGAGGAAGACAGTGAAAATGGCTGTGATGCATGGTGAGGTCACCATGGGGGTGGAGAGGACAAAAACACTTGAATTGCAGCCTGGGCTCCAAAGACACTAAAAACTCTTTCCTCCCACATGAGTTGCTCAGAGTTGTACTTCATTGACCCATGAAAACTGCTGGATACGGGCTGAGAGGGAACACAGCCACAAGCCACATTGCTGGCTCAGAAGGTGAATGTTGGTATTATACTTCAGATGAGTTCCTAAGAGCCAGGTAGGTTGAAGAATCTTTACAATGTGGGTCATGATGACAATTTTGCTTGTAAATGCATATGGCCAGTCTTCCAATAATCATGCAACTAGTGTGGTTAACCAGTTCCTACAACAAATCACTCCAAAACATTGAACAACTTTGTCCAAACTTCTCTTTATCTCTTCTGCTGATAATAAGAAATTCTCTGCATATTTCACATGTAGTCCAGCCACAAAAATATCCACTTAAATAATCAGCAGTGAGATCTCTCCACTGGTACACATGTATTATTCATTACTATGTAACCTCAACAGCTTGCTTGGCATGCCAGGCACTTATCTAACTTCCCACAAAAAGGCTGACAGATAACTTTTCCCCCATTTTTAAGCACACAAATTAAGGTTAGTCCATATTCTAAACCTTTCCTGCTTTCTCTCCCCCCAGCTCCTAAGCACAGCAAATCACAGGAAAATCCATCAGACAAAAATTTGACTAAATGATTTCTCAAGTCATCACCGGACCATAGTTCCACTCTGTTGCTAAAAATGGATACATCTGGTTGTGTTTGCACTCTTCCCTTTCCCTATGAATTAAAGACAATGCAACTAAAATAAAATGTTGATCTGTTCTCTGCACAGGAATTTAAAATCTATAATTTACAATAGCAAAATCCCTCATTTTGCTTCAAGAGGCAAAAATTTAAAGGGGACAAAATCATCATACAAGTATTTAGAACATAAGTGCCACAACAGAGGAAGGGGAAGGAGAGAAAAACAGATGAGAAACTGTTATTTGGGGCAATCAGCTGGGCACAGGCATCTTTTTCAAGGACACGTTTTTGAGTGAAAATAAATATAAGATGCACTAGATCTCACTCACCTAGCAGGCACCAGATGCCTCTTCTTTCCTGAACTTTGGAGCTCTCAAATGTAGCTTCAACCACAGCAATGAGAGCTGCCAACCCCACAACAGTGAATTTCTACTTCCTGCCCATTCCTGCAGTTGTTTCTTCTTAGGGTGAACCCATTGTATCAGCTACAGTAAACCAACCAACCAGCCAACCAGAATATCTTCCCTGAAGGTCTGAAGTAATTGATTTCTGCTATTACAAGTTGAATCAGGCTGGGAAAGAAAGCAAGGCTCTTTTTCAAGAATGAAAGATGGTCATTTTCTTCCTCCTTGCCTTATTTTCATCATGTCTTTGTCCTCCCCAGCTAGGAGCATGTGAGTCTTTATCTTCAACTCACATCTGAATTATAACACCTGCAACTCAAGTATACCTTGTTATTTTCCCAGGGTTAATATGCTTTTTCCTTAGCCCGAGATGTCATGTGAAATACCTTCAGCAGGCTGCAGAAGAACAACTGTTGGTACAAAAAAATAAAGGTGGAAGGAATGGAGAAGAAGAGCACACAATGTTTAAAGTTGGCTTTGAAAAAGAAGGGTGGATAGATGGGACTCCTTCATATAAAAAAAGCTGACACAATCTCTGCCAGCTGTATAGCTCAAATCCCTGCTGTGTGGTTGAGCATCTAAAACTGAAGAAAGCTGGTGATCAAATCATGTCAACACTCAAGAACACCACAATCAACAGGAAACTTGTCACTCCTCCAGTGGCATCCTGGAGTCCGTATGCACCCAGCAGGAGGACCCACAGCTGTGGTAACCGCCACCACCACTAAGAGATCAAAGATTCAGGGTTGCCCAAGAAAAAAATCTTTTGTTTCCCATCCCTTCTCATCACGGTCCAGTAGCTCAAGTAAAGGCCAAAACAGTATTTCCAAAGAACTCTGCACATGCTGACAATCTGTCATATCCCAGAGCGGTCGAGCTGTATCCGAGTATGGGAGGAACGACCCTTGCTGTGCTTTAACCCCAGACAGAAACTAAGGACCACACAGCCACTTGTTCAGTACCCCGCAGGGGGATGGGGGAGAGAATAAAAAAAAACCCCATGGGTTGAGATGAAGAGAGTTGAATAGGTAAAGCAAAAGCCACGCACGCAAGCAAAGCAAAACAGAGAATTCATTCACTACTTCCCATCAGCAGGCAGGTGTTGAGCCATCTCCAGGACAGCAGGGCTCCATCCCACTTAACAGTTACGTGGGATTCCAAATGTCCCCTCTCCTTCTTCGTCCCCCAGCTTTATATGTGGAGCATGACACCATATGGTATGGAATATCCCGTTGGTCAGTTGGGGTCAGCTGTCCCAGGTGTGTCCCCTCCCAACTCCTTGTGCACCCCCAGCCTCCTCGCTGGTGGGGTGAGAAGCAGAAAAGGCCTTGACACTGTGTAAGCACTGCTCAGCAGTAACTAAAACATCCCTGTGTCATCAACACTGTTTTCAGCCCAAACCCAAAACACAGCCCCATACTAGCTACAATAAAGAAAATTAACTCTATCCCAGCCAAAACCAGCACACCCTGCACCTCCAGATTGCATTCAATGTTCTGTTACACCAGTCAATAAGCAAATCACTCACAATCACACACTAAAATGATGTCAGAAAAACACATGAATTTGATTCAACAGCAGCTGAAACAGCTAAACAGGAGGCAAAGTACCAGTTGTGTGCGGCCCATGAGAATATGCATGAAGCATCTTCTCAAAAGCATTCAGTCTAGATTCTACAGTCAGATGGCTTTATGTTTTGGGTTTTTTCTTATCCTTTTTTTTAAATTCAAAACAGCTATTTGTGATTAGCCATCAATAATGCAAGATGCCTCTGAAATAAGTTATTCTTTTCATTCTGCTATAAAAAGTGACAAGACCAATTCTTCACATTTTTATGCTAAACTGAGTTATGGGAAAATTCTACTAACCTCAAGCATATTGCACTGTGTCAAACTAAATCACTGATTCCAGCAAAGAAGCCCTTCAATGATAGCTCAAAGTCATTTGGCCCATCAGGCAAGAAAAACAAAATATCTGTAAAAATCAGAGCCTGGATTTAGGATCCTTCAATTAACAGCTGATCAAGTTCTTAAACAGGTATTAAGAATCTGTTCTGATTTGCTTTATAAACTATTTCTAAAGATATCTTACTGATTTTATTAACATCCTTACAGTGTTAGACTTACAGGTTGGAACATTGTTTTGTCATGCATGACAGCACAGGTCAGAACACAAAGAAATACATTGTGAAGATCACATCAGTAGCAAAAATAATGGGGTCTATAACACACCTTGAGAACTGCAAAAAAATGCACAATTTTAGTGAAGAAACACAATCTTTTTAAGTATGACTTCTGATGTCGCACAGCACTGTCGTCGCACAGCACTGCCCCATATGTCCAACCAAATGCCTTTTTTAAACCCTGAGGATATATTTAGCTCAACATACATCATCTTACTGTCGTCATTTCACTGAACAAAGCAAAACACAGAATCATGCTAAATGATGCATCCTCAGCTTGTGTCAGAAGCACAGCAGCGAAAGGACTGCAATGCCAATGAATTTTCAAATGTAGTCAAATAAGCTAAAGAAATAAGCAGAAGGTGGTATGATATTTATCGATGGATTTGAATTATGAAGTCAAGAATAAAGAATGGAAACATAAAATGTGCTGACATACGAACTATATCTGTTCCTGACTAATCTCTGCTCCCCTGCCATTCACACAAGGCACCATCTGATCTTTCAAGTTGCTGCATGCATGATGAGCGCTTGGCTACAGCCTGGGCTGGTGCAGCCAAATCTTTGCAATTCCACCTGGGCAGGACAGAATGCAAGTTATCACTTCCGACTGGCACAATTTCCTATGCTCAGAGTGACCCTGCATGACAACTATATGCCTCATTACACCAGCCAAGAAATTAATGTACATCACCAGCCCAGAACAGCTTATTGCCATCTCAGTAAGAAGCTTGAATTCAGTTACCGAAAATCAAAACAACTGATGAGGTTTTTGGAGTTTGTTTTTTTAAGGGCGACATTTAGCACAGAATAAAATTTAACTGTTTTGGCTAAAAGCTGCAGGTGCTTTTTGCTATTCTGTACTCGATGTCCATCACAACAACCTATTTGCTCATCTCACCTTCCTGCTAATAAGCCATCTTCCTGATGCTGTGCTCTTTGAAGCACAGTAAATCATCCTGTACTGCTTTGGAAAGGATGAAGCCCCCTTTCCCCAATGAACTCGAGTGGGC